>NW_005875767.1:0-11318 GCF_000147115.1 Myotis lucifugus | reverse complement strand
CATATAAGTCTGTGAGTTTGTGTGCACATGAGCGGGTGTGAGCTGTGTGTGTGCATATGAGTGTGTGTGTGTGCTTCCTCTCCGGAGGCCACCACCCCGCAACCCTAGGCTTGCACGGACCTACACATGCCTGTGTAATGGAAGTCTTACCTCCTCCGACTGTGGCAGGAGTCCTTGCCCCCACCTTTTGCCCTCAGTGGGGAGGCCCAGTTATCTCAGTCTTTTATTGCTTTTTTTTTAAATATATTTTATTGGGTTTTTTACAGAGAGGAAGGGATAGAGATAGAGAGTCAGAAACATCAATGAGAAAGAAACATTGATTAGCTGCCTCCTGCACACTCCCCACTGGGGATGTGCCCGCAACCAAGGTACATGCCCTTGACCGGAATCGAACCCGGGACCCTTGAGTCCGCAGGCCGACGCTCTATCCACTGAGCCAAACCGGTTAGGGCTTTTATTGCTTTTTAAGAACTGCCTTGTTTAATATGTTTTTACTGATTTTTAGAGAGAAGAGGGGAGGGGGGAGAAGGAGGGGGAGAGAAACACTGATGCGATGGAGAACATTGCTGGGCTGCCTCCTGCGCATCCCCTAGTGGGGAGGGAGGGCCCACGGGGGCAGGTGCTCTGCTCGGGAATGGAGTGGTGGCCTCTGGGGATGCGCCCCTGACCCTGCGCTTCTTGGGGGAACGTCACCAGGACATCGTGGTCTCTTCAGGTTTGCTGTGTCTTCGAGTCAAGTTCAAACTTTTATATTTTCTCAAAAAAGAAGTCAGTGTTATTAAGGTTTCCAACCGAGTCACCAATGAAGTAAATAACAAAACGTTAAGAAAACTCACATTTTTATCTTAAATTTGCCGAAGGTGCCTCTGTTTTCTTGAGGATTTTCCCCTGAGGCAGCTCTTGAGACGGTTTATCAGCTCTTCTAAGCTCCGTCCCCAGAGGCGGGTTCCTGCACCTGCCTTTGCGGCCCCCGGTGTTCTCTGCTTTGTCCTGCTGTGTCGCGCCCCTCCCTGCGGCTGTTTCAAGGATCAAACGTTCAAAGTGAAGTCTTTGTAGTGGCTCCACCTCGGCCCAGTTCCCTGGGCTTGGCCATGTGATAGTCTCACCGTTGTTACTATTTTAAATAGCCTCTGAATGCAGCTTCGATTCCCACCTGGCCCCATGGTTACTTCAGAATGTTTTTAAAATTCCTGAAATTCTCTAAGTGGCAGCATGCAATTGTAATTGCGTTATTCCAATACGAGGCCCGCCCGATTCTGCGTAGTGGAATTCTTTCAGGTTTTCACTGTGGTCCATTTCATTCCGAAGTGTGATCCCGGCCCCTGGGCTCCGGCGCAAAGCTGCACCTTCTGAAGGCACGTTCCCTGTGGGTGCCCGTGTCTAAGGCGGCTCCGTGCCAGCCCTGTTCTTGAGGTCGTCACTGCGGTTCCCCTCTGAGGGACCAACTGTCCCAGGGGCAGAAGGCTGGGATTATTCTCCCTCTGTGCACATCCAAACTTGCCCATGGCCTTCCCGCATGGATGACAACTCAGCCGCATAAACGTATTGGGTCCCCACCTTTCTTCCCTCAAAGTCCCGTACACTCTGCCGTGTGCTGGCTGTGGTCTCCCCGAGGCTGATGGCGGTCAGGAGCGTCTGTGCCAGGGCCTTGGCCATCGTCCCTCAGCGGAGGCTGTGTCCCTGCCGTGTCCCCGACTCCCCCAGAGCCCTGCCCTTGGAATATGATGTACTGTCCTTCCCTGGTGTCTGGGGTGCTCAGCGAGTCCCCAGCACTGGCTGCCCCGGTGCTGGGCGTGTGGATGGAGCGCGAGCTGAGGCCTGGGTGTTCGGGAAGGCAGGCGGGTGTGTGATGGGGGAGCGTGGTCCCCGCTCCGCTGCCGCTGACCGTCCTCTCCCTCCTTCCTCCTCCAGATCCGGTCCGACAAAGACAACGACATCCCCATCCGGTACAGCATCACGGGCGTGGGCGCCGACCAGCCGCCCATGGAGGTCTTCAGCATCGACTCCATGTCTGGCCGCATGTACGTCACTCGGCCCATGGACCGGGAGAAGCGGGCCTCCTACCACGTGAGTATCCACCTCAGGTCTCACCGCTGAGCCGCTCAGCACCCACGGGGCAGGCACAGCGCCCAGGTCTCCACTCGGGGTCGGGGGAGCCCGAGAACTTGCACTTGTACCTCTTTCCCAGGTGGTCAAGGAGGTCACGGTCCGAGTCCACGTGGCCGCCCAGGTGCTGGTGGGTCCAGAGGGTGGGGTCTCGGGGCTGCGCACTCGGGCCCTGGGCTACAGCCCCCGAGCACCCCGTGGCCTTCCCCCCCCCCCGCCCCCCGCCACCTCCCTGCTGCTGCCTCTGAGCCGGGCTGGGGGGCAGCGAGAAAATGCAGGCTCAGGCCTTCCTTAAAGGGCCGCCTCCTTTCCTCTGGGGCCTCACTCAACCTGACAGGGTGGCTACGAGGCGGGCAGAGGGGCACGGTGGGAGCAGTGACCTCTCGCTCTCGGGCTCTGGTGGTGCCCTCCTGCCACTCGCCCGGCGAGACCTGTGCCCTCCACCCCTCTGACCTCCATCTCTGTCCCTCCCAAAGGCACGGCCCCTCGAGGGCGCCTCGTTTGGGGTCTACAGGGACGCTCAGCCAGTACTTGGGCCCCGTGCACATCTGAGTGAGTGAGAAGAGGAAGGGGAGGGCCCAAAGGCTTGTCCCTCCTCCCAAGCAACAGCGACTCCAGGTCTCTGCCAGCCGGGCCCCAGCATCCCCTTCATCATGGCCAGGTGCCCCGCCCCGAGGTCTCGGCCCTGATCAGCCGGCGCCTCCAGGCCTGACTGCACTTCTCTCCTTTCTGGCTGAGCCCATGGCCGCCAGGTTAACCTTAGCCCACTCCCGGCTGGGTCTCCCCAGGCCTGACCTCCCAGTAGCAGGACTCACGGTCCAGCCTCAGGTTGGCCCAAGGGCTTTTTGTAGGTGGACGT
The DNA here is from genome assembly GCF_000147115.1 of Myotis lucifugus. Taxonomy (NCBI): domain Eukaryota; kingdom Metazoa; phylum Chordata; class Mammalia; order Chiroptera; family Vespertilionidae; genus Myotis; species Myotis lucifugus. The sequence goes on along the minus strand of NW_005875767.1, from coordinate 8,353 downwards.
GCACTTGCTGTTGGTGCAGGGCTGAGTGGAGCAGGGGTCCCAGGTGGTCTCAGCACTGGGCCTCTGTCAGCCCCAGCTCCTGCCCATCACCCGATCCATCCTCCTGCGAACACCCCCTCCCTGCCTCCCCCACCTCCCATGCCTCCCTGCCCCCTCGCAGCCCCCCTCCACAGAAGAGGGAACCGAGGTTCAGAGAAGCTTTGGGATGTGTCCCACCCCCACCCCGCCCAGCCTGTCTCCGGGGGGGTCCAGAGCTGCTATATCATCCCTGCCCCAGTGTCTCAGGTCCCAGGGATCTTGCTGTCGCTGCTCCCCGAGGCGAACAGTCCGGAGTGTCCCCCAGAGGCGCTCAGGCCCTGACCCCGCCTGTGCTGCTTTCCAGCTCCGAGCCCACGCTGTGGACATGAACGGCAACAAGGTGGAGAACCCCATCGACCTGTACATCTACGTCATCGACATGAACGACAACCGTCCCGAGTTCCTCAACCAGGTTTACAACGGCTCCGTGGACGAGGGCTCCAAGCCAGGTGAGCCCCAGGCAGCGGCCGGGAGGGGAGGGGCGGAGGGGCCCATCGGATGAGCTCATCTGGCAGATGTTTACTGAGCACCACTCAGGCGACGCTGCATGGGGGCGGGGCCTCGCGGTCCAGACGGGGACAGACAAAAAATGAGCCAAACCGAGTGCATGGAGCCATCACAATGATGAGGGGGCTCAGACGGGGACCCTGTAGGTCAGGGAGGGCCCCTTCTCGGAGCTGACATGTGGGCCGAGAGCTGGCGGGTGAGGAGGAGCAGGAGGCAGAGAAGGCTGGGACCGTGCGGAGCTGGAGGGAGGCTGGGGAAGGAGAAGGCACGTGCTAAGGTCCTGGGGCAGCGTGAGGTCAGAGAGAAGCCCTGCCACTCGCAGTCTCGGGGACCACACTGTGGGTTTCACTCCAAACACTACAGGAAGCCGTGGGAGGCCAGACCTCCCCGCCCAGAGAGGTGAGCCGCGCCTGAGCCTCGGTCCCCTCGGCGCAGACCCCGGAGCCCCTCATCCTGCAGATCCAACCCAGCATCAGTGATGACAATCACTGGCACGTACCCGCTCCGGCTAAGCCTGTGGCCTGTGTGGTCTCTGGATCCGTAACTACCAAGAAGGGGGCCCTGCCCCCCTTAGCACAGATGAGACTCAAGGTTCGAGAGGGAAAATGAGCAGCCCAGACGCGCGGTGCGGCTGTGGGTCACAACCCCAAGCCCAGGACCAGCGGAGCGTCAGGGGCAGGTCACACGGGGGAGGGGGGGGGCCTGGTCTGGTTGGGCAGACAAGTGGCCCAGGTGGTGTCTGCGGGCGCCCAGGTTTGAGAAGCACGGCCCACACTGCCGTCTCCGATGGGGAGGGGTCGGACAGGGGTCTGAGCCAAGTGCCACCCATGAGGCCCGTGGGGCTGCCAGGAGCAGCCACTAAAATACAGGCTGCTGGTTGCATGTGAAGTTCAGACAAACACGAGTCATTGTCACCTGTAAGCTGGCCTCGTGCAGCACTTGGAACAGAATTGCAGTAACACCGTGTCCCGCGTTCATCTGAACTCTGCTGTCCACGAGCACTGGTCCCGGGAGGGCTCTGGGCCAGGCCACCTCCCCGCTGCCCCCCTCTGCTCCGCCGCCCCCTCTGGGGCGGGGAGGACAAACATTTATCATCACTGCGCTGCCGCTGCGGAGGCGGTTGTCACAGCTCCGTCTCGGGGCTGCTGTTTCACAAGGTGAATTGTGTTTTCGATTGATTGTCTCAGAATCCTGAGGCGAGGGCCAGCCTGGGGTCAGCGAAGGGAACAGGATGTGGCATTATTTCTGCCACAACCTTGGGTGGCTGGTCCCTGCAGTCCCTGAGGGGCAGGGGCAGGGGCAGGCGGAGGGTGGGCAAATGAGCTGCCAGCCAAAGACAGCGGAGGAGGGCTGCCAGCAGCCCCTCTACCAGAAGCCGGGGGGGGGGGGGGGGGGTGTCGGGCTCAGGGTGCTCGCTTGCTAACAGGTGTGCTGGGGCCCAGGGCATCCCTAAAGCTGCCGGGATTTTCTATCACAAATCAAACCTCCCTTGTCTTATTGTAAAACAACCTGATGGCGGAAGTCTTCCCCGTCGAGCTTCTGGCTTTACTCGCTAGGAGAGCAGAGGCAGACATCGCTGTGTCTGCTCCCGGAGCCCTGAGCAGCCCTGAGCCTGGGATGGAGTGACCCGCCACCCGCCCGCGGATCCTGAGAGGGGCCCCCTTTCCCCACTCCCTCCTGTGCTTTCCGGGGCTGTGTTGGACTAAATGTGACTGACATTCAGAGCCCAGGGGGACCCCGAGTCCGTCTCCGGTCCCAGAACAGCCCTCACTGCTGGCCCAGCTCCACGTCCTCACTTACGCTGGTCAGGGCAAGGGCCGACGTCCGAACAGAGCCCAGCACGGCCTCTGGAGGCAGGAGACTCCCAGGGCCTGGAACAGGCCCCCGTTTCTTCCCTGTCAACGTAAGTTCCAACCCCAGGCTCACCCGGGCCTGTGCACAGTACAGAGGAACCCGCCAGGAAGGGGTGGTCCTTGAGGCCAGGCTGGCGAGGGCTCCAGGTGGTTCCCATGGGAAACCAGGGGCGGGTGTGAAGGACTGACGGGGCTCCGAAGAGCCTTTCTAGGGCTTGGGGTGCTCATCTGAGGACATCAGCAAGCCCACATGGGGCTGCCCACCCCGTGTTCTTTCCCACCCTAAGACCCTCCCTTTTACAAACTCCTCTTTGGTGTAGCTGGATCAGACGGGCTCAAAGGGCGCGGAAGGCCTGGGATGGGCCTGTCCCTTTCAGGACCGATGTGCTTGGTGGTCTGGGGCCAAGAGCGCCCTCCCTCTGACCACAGCCTTAGCGCTCTGTGTAAGCAGATAGCCAAGGCCCCCTGAGTGACCCCTGAAAAGGGAACACATTGGCTGAGTAACGGGGAAGCCTGAGGTGGGAACCTCAGGTGGGGAGACCAGGGTGGAGGGAGTTGTCTGGAGTCCTGGCCACTGTTTGACTGTCTCCTCTGTGTGGGTTTGTTCTTGGGGAGGCTTCCTCTTCTGTGGCCTCAAATCTTTGGATGTTAAAACAGTAAAGTCACCTCTGGGCCCGGCCTGGGCACCATTGTATCCCAAACAACTGTTTGCAGAATTAACAATAAAACACATACTGTGACTCCCAGTGACACAACGTTACCAGGGACACCTCGGTAAGCCCCCCCCCCCCCGCACTCGGGACGGATAGGACTCCACCAGGGTGCTGCAGACCCCCCTATAGAGGATAAGTAGGGTAAGAAGGTGGATAGTACAGAACCTGGCTGGGGAACCTAGATAGAACATGGCCAGAGAACCTAGAGACAGAACCTAGAGACAGGACTTGGCTGGAGATCCTAGACAGAACCTAGAGACAGAACCTAGCGAGAGAACATGGCAAAAGATCCTGGACAGAACCTGGCTACAGAACTTGGCTGGAGAACCTAGACAGAACATGGCAGGAGAACCTGGCGACCAAACCTGGCTGGAGAACCTAGCGAGAGAACATGGCAACAGAACCTGGCTGGAGATCCTAACCAGAACTTGGCCAGAGATCGTGGCTAGAGATCCTGGCTAGGCTGCTGATCAACTGAATGCTGCCTCCGTGTCATTCCTTCTTCTCCGACTCCGTCCACACCTTGGGGAACCCCTGGACCTGCTGGGGCTGGACCCCAACAGATCTGCACCAATAGGGACTCCTTCCTGCCATGGATGGACCTGCCCCCTCCCTTTCTCGTAGACACCCATCGCCTTTGTCTCTTCGTTGGAGCTATTCGGGCTTTTGCCCGAATTAATGACTTCAGAATAGCTGTTCTTCTTGATATCAATGAGTGCTGTTGCCTCTCCCTCTGAAAGGCCTTTTGCCTTAGCTTGGCACTAAGTACAGGCTAGTGAATGGGACCTGATGCACACCTGGCCATGCTCCCCGTCAGGCCCGCGAGGCGGCAGGAGTCTGGGGAGTTACCCGGGAGCCTCCACTCCTATGTGGAGGGAGGGGGGCCTCTGCCAGGCCTGCAGCAGCCGGCACTGGCCCGCACTCGTCCTGCGACTCCCTGAGTCACACACTCCCTGCCACACTGCCCAGCAGCCAGCTTTCCAGAAAATGAGCTCCCAGCGCTCAGGGCAGACCTCAAGCAGTGTCCTCCCAGCCAGACCCGCCTCCCCGCCACACAGCGCACGCTCCGGCCCTTCTCCTGGGCAGGTCCCGGTGGCTCCCCACCCAGCCCAGCCCAGACCAGTTTCCCGAGCTTCCCGAGAAAAGATGCCTTCGTATTACCTTTTCTAAAAGGGCTCTAAGTGGAATTCCTGCTTCTCTCACCCCTTATAACTGTGTGAGGTTGTGTGCTTTAAATTTTTTAATTAATGTCACTTTGAAATATTAAATAGCAGAGAAACCTATAAGCAGCAAATGAAGTCCAAGAAACCTTCATCCATATAACTCGGGTTCTGCGCTTAAATAGATTATTCTATTAGTGAGCCCATTTATTTATTAATTTATTTCCGGGCTGGCGGAGGACCCCCGAGATGAGCACACGGCCCCAAGCACAGATGGCGCGCACACTCGGAAGTCGTCTGAATATTAAGAATTTAAATCTTTAGCCTCAGTGATTTGAGCAGAAAGCCAATTATGGGGCTGAATTAGTTTTCAAATTAAACTGCAATTTGAGGCTTGTGAAATTAATCCTTTAAGGCGCCTGGCAGTACCTACAGGAGCCCCTCGGAGGCCCAGCCCGGCCTCCTTCGTCCGCGGCGTGACTGATAAAGCAAAGTCCGGAGCCAGCGCCCCGGCGGGCAGAGCACTAGAGCACTCCGTTCCCACGTCCTGTCTCACCTGCTGAGAAAGACTCCCCCTCTCCTTCCCCTGCGCAGAGGCTGAGGGCTCCCGGGGCAGGCACCTCCCGCTTCCCAGCCCAGACGGCGGCCTGGCTGCGGTGACCGCACTTGCTACCGCGCGCCCCTTCCTCAGCAGAGCACGTGCAGGGCCCTGCACAAATCATTCCAGGTGGCCTGGCACTGCCCACCGAGGCCTGTGGCATCCGGGAGCTGGGGGCTCGTGGCTGTGTGTGGACTCAGACCCACCAGCTGAAGAAGGCGAGGGGCCTGGAGGGGACCTTGGTGCCAGGGTCACGACTGCCCAGACACAGCCACCCTGCTCAGACCCCAGTGCCCAGCTCACAGGGGCTCTTCCGCTCTCCCCGTGACCCCTTGAGGGACACCTGGCTTCCAGAGGAGGAGCCCCTGGCTCTGAGAGGCTCGGGGGCAGGTGGGCCAGGTCCTGGGAGAGACAGCGCCAGGATCTGGCCGGATGGAGCACCCAGCCCCGCTCCAAAGTCTCTGAGGCCACAGAAAGGTCTGCCTGCCGCCGGGCTTTGTTGGCCAGCATGAGCCCACCTCAGCCTCAGCCACTCCCTGTGGTGGTGGAATGGGAACCCCCAAAATCACGTCCACCCGGAACCTCAGATGGGACCTTTTTCAGAAAAAGGGTCTTTGCAGATGAAACTAGTTAAGATGGGGCCGGTAGGGTGGGCCTGAGCCCCCATGGTTGTGTCCATATGAGAAGAGGCGATTAGGACGCTGATACCGAGGAGATGGCCATGCGAGGACAGGTGCAGCCGCAAGGCAAGGACCACAAAGACGGCCACCAGCAGAGGAGGCCACACCCAGCCCTGTCCTGCGGGGATGTGAAGCGGGCGCATCGTAGGAGTTCAGTAAACAGGTGCTGAGGACTCACCCGTTGCTGCCCCCAGGGGCGCCGGGGCACGACAGTCTGTGACCTGCTTCTTGGGGCGAAATCCTAGATGTGGGTTTGCAGGTGGGCACATTGGAAGAGCGTTTGGACACAGACGGCCAAACTGCTCCAGGACCCGAGGCTGTGGGGGCAGGTCCCCACCAGTAGGTCCCATCATTATTTTAAAATTGCATTTGCTCATCTGGTACGTGCAACATGCCTTCCCTTCATCTCTTCGATCACCTACAAAGTTGACTGTAAAAAGCAAAAACAGAGGGGGGGAGGCGTGAAGTGCAGGCTCTGTGGCTGGGATGCGGGCCGGAGGCGTGTCCAGGGGCAGCACCCTAGAAAGGCTCCAGTGAGCGCACACTGGTTACGGTGAGCGTGCTTTACTTTGCAACCAGAAAAGAAGGATCAAAAGTATGCCATTTGGTTTTTAGAAATCAGATTTCTGAGCTTAGCCAAGAAGGCAGATGCCCTGATCTAAGACAATGTTGTGATGAGCCTGGAGCCGAGGGCGGGTCTTGTTACCAGCCAGTCGTCTGGGCCTCCAGGTGTGAATGACCTCTTTTTGACTGTCTACATAAGCCTTTATTTCACTTTCATTTTTAGAAAGCTTACAATAAAGGATTCTGGGTTGTCCATTATTTTCTTTCACCCCATTGTTTTCTGGCACCCATCATTTCTACGGAGGCCTGGTTTTAAGGCCTATAGTTCCATTAAAAGTTTTATGCCCTTTTAAAAATTCTCCAGCTGCTTTTAAATTTATCTTTTTTAATTCAATTTATTGGGATGGCATTGGTTAATAGGTCACACAGGTTTTAGGTGTAGATTTCTACATTACAAGATCTGCATATTGCACTGTGTGCCCAACACCAAAGTCACTTTTTTATCTTTGGTTTTAGCAGTTGGACTGTGATGGGACTTGCTGTGACTTTCTTCATCTTTATCCCACTTAGAACGTTTAGTGCTTCTCCAATCTGTGGCTTGACGTCTCCTTTGGTTTGGGAATTTTTCAGCTGTCATCTCCGCAAATATTGTGTCTGCCCATTCTTTCTCTTTGGTCCTTCTCGGACTCCAATTATACATACGGTGGACCAGCTCACATCTCAAGTTCCTTATGCTGAGTTTCTTATGCTTTCGTCTGGATGTTCTCTTTGGTACATCTTCCAATTCATTAATTCTCTCTTTAGTTATATTTAATCTGCTTTTACATCTATTCACAGTCTGATTTCAATACTTTTTCAAATATAAATTTTCTGTTTTATTTTTTTATAGTTTCTAGTTCTCTGAAAAAGAAATTCTATCTCATCCTTTTAATTCCTTGAACATATTAAGCTGAGATGTGTTTGTTTTCAAGCCTGCTCCTGCCTGCTCTGTCAGCTGCCTCTCCCAGGCTGGCCATTGCCTGCTTTCCTCTCTGTTTTCAGTGGGTTTGGGTGCTTGTACACCTAGTGAGTTAGGTGCTGCCTCTTGTGTAGGAAGAATTGCAGAGATCATTTGAGCTCTGTAGGATGTCAGCTCTCTCCATGGAAATTTACACTAATAATCTCTTAACCTAAGTTACCTCTGTTAGAGCCTATTTTCTCCCAGGTCACACTCACTCCTGGGTGCTGCCCTTCAGGGTCCAGCCCTAGGACCAGAGAGTTCTCTGGGGACTTTCCTCCTGGGCAACCCTAAGCACTGGTCGTTTACTCCTGTTCCTATACATCTGCTGAACGTTCGATGTAGCTCTTCAGCTGTCAGCAGCCAACTCCAGAATCAGCAAAAGTCTTCTAAGAAAAGATGGCCCCAGGTACTTACGTTTTATCTGCATTACTTGGTGGCCCTTTAATGCCTTTAAGCAGGTGTTTTTATTTTACACTAGAGGCCTGGTGCACGAATTCGTGCACCAGAGGGGTCCCTCGGCCTGGCCTGTGGGATCAGGCCGAAACAGGCTCTCCAACATCCCCTGAGGGGTCCCAGATTGCGAGAGGGTGCAGGCCAGGCCAAGGGACCCCACCGGTGCACAAGGAGGGATGCAGGAGGGCTCCAGGGCATGTCCGGCCCTGTGTCACTCATTCCTGATCTACCAGACCCCAGCAGCAAGCTAACCTACTAGTCGGAGCATCTGCCCACTGGTGGTCAGTGCACATTATAGCGAGTAGTTGAGCAGCCTTAGGATATCATTAGCATACTAGAGGCCCGGTGCACGAATTTGTGCACCAGTGGGGTTCCTCAGCCTGTCCTGCGGGATTGGGCTGAAACCGGCTCTCCAACATCCCCTGAGGAGTCCTGGATTGTGAGAGGGCACAGGCCAGGCTGAAGGACCCCACGGGTGCATGATCGGGGCCAGGGAGGAATACGGGAGGTTGGCCAGCCAGGGAGGGACCACGGGAGGGCTCCAGGGCATGTCTGGCTCGTCTTATTCAGTCCTGATCGGCCGGACCCCAGCAGCAAGCTAACCTACCGGTTAGAGCATCTGCCCCCTGGTGGTCAGTGCACATCACAGTGATTGGTTGACCAGTCAACTGTCTGCCCCCTGGTGGTCAGTGCATGTCATAGCGAGCAGTTGAGCAGCCTTAGCATATCATTAGCATATTACGCTTT
>NW_005875766.1:0-11326 GCF_000147115.1 Myotis lucifugus | reverse complement strand
AGCATCTCTGCTCAGCCACTCAGCACCCCAGTGCCCAGCAGTGTCCCTGCTCATCCTCCTACTGCCACCCCCCGTGCCCAGAGCACCCCTGCTCAGCCACCCCCCCCAACAGGTGGCCAGAGCACCCCTGCTCAGCCACCCAGCCACCCATCCCCCAGTGCCCAGAGCACTCCTGCTCAGCACCCCGCCCCAGTGCCCAGACACCTCTGCTCAGCCTCTCAGTCCCTGAGGCCCAGAGCGCTCCTCCTTAGCCAGATTTCGGTCTCTGTCTTCCAGTGGACATGCTCCTCCTCTGGCCTGTGGGCTGTGGTGCTTCTTGTTCTCACTAAATTATGTCCGAGCCCTATCCATCCCTTTTCCGTGTAAACACGCCTTCCTAACGTCTCCCCGCTGCAGTTCACACCCAGCCTCCGTTCTCAGTACGTCCAACACGCCAATTGTAAAAACACATGCTCACCTGTCTCCAACCTGTTATGGGTGCTTTCTTCTTGGGTGGGGTTATGTCCTGAAGGCCAAGGCAGTGAGGGGACGTTCCTTCGCCTTCTCTCATTCTGTAGCACCTCCTGTTGATGATGCTGTTATTGGATGGGTCATTTTTCAAAATTTCTCTACGTACTGCTAAAAAATACTGAAATTTTCTTACCATACATTCTGGTGCATTGACTTGCTTTGCAGCACAAATTTACGTGAATTGTCTCCCCTGTCAGAGTAGTAAGTGTTCTTTAGGAGTGAGACTATCTTCTTTACCATCTTTGCAGCCTCCACAGTCCCTCCCGCAGTACCTTGAACAGGGAAGAAATTCGGGATTTATTCAGTATATTTCGTTGCACCAACAGCATTGGTGACAACTGCCCAGCTCTAAAGAGAACTGTCACGGGGGCTGGAAGCAGTAATGATGGAGGAGGGAATGGACGGAGGGGCCTAAGGATGCTGGGGTGGCCTGAGATATGGTTGTTTTCAGCGACCACCAACACAGTCCTGTTCACAAAGTACTTGATGATGATCTCTTCCTGGCAGAGTAGTAAAATGGTCCCTCCCTGTCAGGCTCCTTCAGGTACTGGTGAGGGACACACACGAGCCACGCCCCCGTGGATGGCTCCTCTTTAATCCCAGGAGGCAGACTCAGAGTGCTGGCACTGAGGAGCCCCGGGAGACACAGAGGCAGTGTCCTCCAGCCATCAGCAGGACCGGTCTCCACCACAGCACAGTGGTGTGTGGTCAGCAGCCTGGCCCGGAGCCCGAGGGTGTGCATCCGCCTGGGTGCGGGGAGGGCCACACAGGACAGGCTGTGAATGAACGGCCTCTCCACCTGCCGCTCACGCACGCACAGACCTCCGCAGTGGAGCTCGGTCTCCTTTATTTCATGTTGCAGGGTTCATAGGAGATTTCATTTTAAAATAAAGGAGACATTCCGCTGCTTTTTAAGGATTAAAAACAACTCAACAGGGCAAAGGTCACTTAATTGACAGGCAGACATAGATGACAAAGATGGTGGAACCCACAACCTTTAAATATCTTCATCCTCATCAGCAGAGCAAACAACCAGTTTTTGTTTTATTGGAAGGCGGAGGGACAGTCTCAGCGGGTGGAGACTGGAGGTGAGTCAGCACAGGGCCCGTCTGCTCTCATGAAGCGATGGAACAGGCTTCCAGGCGAGGGCGCGCCGATGCCATAGGTGCCATCTGGAATAACAGTGCGAGCTGAGTGGATGCCAGGTGGTCCTGCCACCCACCAGACACTCAACCAGAACTGGGCATTGTTCTAAATGTTGGAGATGTCAGCATGCTAACAGCGGTTACCTCAGGAAATGGGACCGCAGATCGTTTTATTGCTGTGCTTTTTCATATTTTCTACACTTTCTCAAAGAAAATACATTAACTAGAAGTTGGGGAAGAAGTTTTTTGAAAGCAAGTTAGGAAATAAATGAGGCCACCTGGGCCAGAGTTTCTAAGGTGGGATCAGAGCAGGAGGGGTGTCAGTGTGGGATTGCTGTGAGGGTGACTGCTCGTCAACTGGCCCTTCATGGAGCTCTGACCCCCGAGGAAGCTTTGACACCCACACCTATAAATGTCCCCGGGAGGAACAGACTTACTTTCCCTTCCAGTCCGGTGACCTCGGTGTCTGAAGGTCCTCGGGAGGCTCAGGTTTGGAACGGTGGAGAAGGCAGCTCCACGCCTCATCCCTCCACGGAGACCTGGGGAATGAGCAGGACTGTCCCCAGCAGTTGTCAGGACTTGGCACAGTCAGGGGCTTGCAGATCTGAGCCAACACTGAGTCAGTGACGTGAAGAAGACGTGGACAGAATTGAGGGAGAATAGGCAGTTCTGCAGTAACAGTTGAAAGTTCAACACCCGCTTTCAGTAATGGGTGCAACATCCAGACAGGAGGTCGGTAAGGAAGCAGGAACTTGAATGGCACTGTAACCGCCAGACTAACAGACATGGAGCTTTACCCAGCAGCCCCAGAATCCATGCTCCGTCGCTCGGCAGCCTTAATGACTGGACAGGTCATGCATGAACTTTAGAAAGTGGGAAAAGTAAACTTTATAAAGTCTCAATGTTGCCACCTCACTAAAGAGTCCTGCACCAATCCCAGCTCCCAGCAAGCAAGAGGCTGTGCTTATACATCGCGTCCTCTGCTCTCCCTACACCCGGCAGCCTGAGCCTGGATCAGCACCCATAGATAATGGATGTCAGATGGCACAGGGCTGTGGGGACGGTGAGCCTGGATCAGCACCCATAGATAATGGATGTCAGATGGCACAGGGCTGTGGGGACAGTGAGCCTGGATCAGCACCCATAGATAATGGATGTCAGATGGCACAGGGCTGTGGGGACAGTGAGCCTGGATCAGCACCCATAGATAATGGATGTCAGATGGCACAGGACTGTGGGGACAGTGAGCTTCAGTTCAAGTCCTAGATCAGCCACTTCTTGACTGTCATGTTGTCCAAGTTCCATAACCCCTCTTCTGTAGTTTCCCCATCTGTTAAGTGGGGCTTGCAGTGCTGGTTCTCGTGTGGATCCGTGAGCATTAACACGCATTGATTTTTAAGAGGCATTTCAACAGCGCCTGCTCATTGCAGACATCACAAAGGTGGGGCGAGGTGCACTGAACTTCATCTCAGCTAGTGCTGTGTTCTGTGGATAAAACACTTATTTATAGTTTACAATGCTCTCTTTGTATTTTGGAGCCGATTTGAATTTTGAAGATAATTTATGTCCTGGGAACCAGCCTTTTCAGGTCCTGTTACAAATTAAAATAAGGATGGAAAGAACACATCCTTATTAAGTGTGCGACAGGCCTTCTATAACTCAGGGAGGGCACATAACCAGCATGTGGGGAAGGAGGTCCATGGAAACATGAGTTTAGATGCTCCATGAGTCTATGAGAGCTTTGGCCACTTTCACATAACACCTATCACAGTGGTTTCTGTTCGTTTCTACCTCCAGATTCTGTCCTAGGCTGGATTCGAAGCTCTCAGGAGACAACACAGGTCTGTCTCATCCATCGCTGAGTTCAGATTAGCTGGAGCGGGGCGAGCGGACCAGCACAGGGTTATCTGTGTGTAAGCCCCAGAACACAAGTGGGAAGGTTCGCTGACTCCCTGAAGGCCCAGGTATCACCCAGCTACAATGATTAATGTTTGTTGTGTGAGAGAGGGACATGGGTGCACAGAACTGAGACCATCCTGGTCTTGGAGACCTCACGGCCTGCAGGTGCCAAGTGAACCCACTGGGTCCAGAGTGCTGGTGTGATACTGGCGAGCCCTCTGTGCTGTGGGCACAGAGGAGGTACACTCAGGGACCTCAGTGTGAAGTAAGGGCCATCCTCATTCCAGTTTTTCTGTCCAAGGACATGTTGAAACAAAGACATTCTGGGTCATGTTTGTCCTTTGATATCCTTATCATCTTGATATCTTCTTTTTTTTTAAAAAAAACACATAGAAATGTTTACAATAGGACAGCAAAAATGGGGAAACAAAGAAACAATCCCCAAAGGAAAGAAAAGGAGGAATTGCCAGGAAAGTAACTAAATGAAATGGAGGCCAGTAATTTGTCAGAGTAATGGTTATAAGGATACTCAAACATCTGGATGAAAAATACATGCAGCTCAATGAGAATTGTAAGGAGCCAAATGCGAATTTCACCAACATGAGTAAGAATCAAGAGCAAATGAAGAATGACATAGCTGTGATAACACAATAGAAGGTTTCAACAGTAGACTAGAAGAAACTGAGGACTGAATCGGCAAGTTAGAAGACAAGGTAAAAAAAATTATCTAAAGGAAAACCAAGAAATGGCAGTAAGCACATACTCCTTGACCTGAAGCACTTTGGGTGTGTTTCTTTGTGAATGAGGGGGAGCACAGTTCTCTGGCTCCAGGTGCTTCCTGTGGTGAGAGTGGGCAATGGAGTAGAACTGTCTGAAAAGAATGCCTTACACCATTGCCCTCTGGGATGTGACCTTGGGACTGGGCAGAGGTCCAGGAGAGCTTCCTCCCTCCCCAGGCTCCACTCCTCCTCCACAAACAGGAGTCCTGCCCACTCACTGTGCAGGACTTGCCTACCTTCTTCTCTTCCTGGTGATCTAACTGCCACTGAAGGCAGGACTTTCACGGAGTTCTCAGTGGGAGTGGGGGGGGGGACCAGAGAAGCCCTCGGAACACTCTTCTGATAATTTGCTCCATGGCCCTACATTTTGCAACTTCTGCCACTTCCTGCTGACTCTGCCTGCTGATCGTGACATCTCTTCCAACTAGTAGCCTGAAGGTGGTTGTTGAACCTGGTGGTCATAAGTATGCATCACCTTGCATGTCAGTATACGCTGAGGGTCACCCTACACATCAGTACACACTGAATGAGTGTCACCCTGCACGTCAGCACATGCAGAACAAGTGTCACCCGGTATGACAGCACACGCAGAACGAGTGTCACCCTGCATGTCAGCACATGCAGAACAAGTGTCACCATGCACGTCAGCACACGCAGAACGAGTGTCACCCAGTATGATAGCACACTCAGAACAAGTGTCACCCTGCACATCAGCACACGCAGAACGAGTGTCACCCTGCACGTCAGTACACACAGAACTAATGAATCTGTTGATGACATTCTTAATAACTATCTTACCAGTGGGATTTATTATTGAATACTTGATGCCTGACACACAGTGCTGTTATAAAACCAATGAAAGCCACTTTGGGGGTTATTGAGGAGGACAGAGAAGGAGTGTTTGCGTTGCTTCTGTTTTGGAAGTTGGCATGAGGAAGCCTTTGTCAAGTATTGCCAACTGCCGAATGCAGCATGCCCAGCCTTTCTGGACACCTCCTACTGAAAGGCACCTGCCCCGGAGGCCTTCAAAGAGCTCATGCCGGTGACCAGCAGGTGGCAGTCTCATCCTAGGGTTGAGAAACAGCAAGTGGCAGCAGAGGGTCAAGAGCATTTCATACCCTTTGGAAGTGCCCCCCCCCCCCCCAGACAGCATCTCACCCACCCTGCCCATCTGCAGGTGCCAGGGCTGGCTTCCTGCCAGGCTCTAGCTGCTCGTGGGAAAATGGCTGTTCCAGTTAGTCCCAGCTGGCTCACAGGAACAGGGCCTGTGTAGAATGCACATGCGGGGCTCCTGGTTCAGAATTTCCTCACTGTTAGTGCAGTCACAGCCGTGAGGCAGCATGCTGAGGGGTTCAGGGTCACTCCCTGTCCACCTCTGCCATCGCAGCTGCTGTGACACACAGCACGGCACTTAACGGAGTCACTGCATGCTGTTCACCGACCATGGAATCTGGCACCGGGACGGGGTGTAGAGACCATCTAGTCCAATGGCCTTGTAAAGAGGACTGAACTGCGTTCCAAGAGACCAAGTGACTCCCGTGTCCTGAGCTGGTGATGTCACAGTCCCTGAACTCAGGGTCCTCACTCCTGGGCGAGGCTCTTTCCCCGCCCACCCCCAGGCTCTTGATGCCCCAGGCTGAGGGCCTCCCCCACTCCAGGCTGGTGATGCACCAGGCTCAGGGCCTCACTCCAGGCGAGGCTTTCCCCTGATTCCTTGGCTTTGCCACCAGTCAGACACACTTTTTGCTCTGTTCTCCTTACAAGATAAGGGCATAGGTGTGAATCACTAACATTTATTGAGTACAAAAATCAAGGCTGGGCACTTGCACTTGAGTTAGTGAGTGGAAGACAGAGTGTGGGAAGTCTGGGATCCCCACCCGCTCCTGAGCCCAGGAGGAGCCATCTTGCGTGCCTGGGCATGGCACCCATCGTCAGTCAGTGAATGGGAGGTCTCAAAAGTGTGTCGCTCCCACTTCTCTGGCTCGCTCCTGCCTTGGAACCTTTGCTCCAGGTTGTTTCCTCCTGCAAGGTTCTCATCCAAGACACTTCGACGGATATCTTGTTTCCAAACTGGCTGTCCTTGATGTCCACCTTCAGACTGTCCTCGACCACATTGCTGCCTACAAGCAGGAGGGGTGCAGTGAAGTCAGCATGGGTTCTGCCTTAACTCAGCATCACCATTCTCCACCATTCTAGGGCGGGGGGGAGGATGAGACGGGGAGGTGGAAGGCCTGAGGGCGTGGCCTTGTAGACCTGCAGGTGCTTCTGCAGAAAAAGTCCCTGCCCAGCAAGCTATTCTCCCCAAATCTGAGAAAAAAAATAAATGGAACATGGAATTATTGAATTTTAGAACTAAGTAATTGAAATGAAGTGATCAACCTTTTTGTCTCAGAGTTAAACCAAATTCCAGATATGACCAATGAAGGTTTAAAATGACATTCATCCATGAGTAAGGATATATAACTTTAATTCTATGAATACAGGATTCTTTTCTTACTGCAATTCTGCTTTCCACAGTGGCTTCAGATTGTGACCTTTGTCATTATCTTTGCTTTCTGAGGCATTTCTGACTGTCACCGAAATGAAAAAGTCAGCCATTACTGCAGTCAAGGTCATTATCATACAGCCTATGGATTCCATAAATGGAGCTTCTGGCCCCTGAACTGCAGGTCACAGTGGAGGTAGCTTTTACTTGTGGGTAATGACACATGTGTGTCTGCCCTTCTTGGGCAGCATGTGGGCTGCCCGTGTGTTGGAACAGATATTAAAGCAGTTAAACTAAGGCCTCCTTGAGGAACCCTAGGTTGTTGGGAGGCTGTTCTGAGGTTATTGCCTCGGCCTGCAACTCCTGCTAGGACCCTCCCTCACTCTTCCATGACTTGGCGTTGCCGGCCCTGGGACTCAATGCCTCAGGCCTGGGAGCAGTCATGCACACCTCCCTTCCTCCGTTTATATAAAGAAGCTGTGCAGGTGCACCCATAGGGCTCAGTCAGCTCGAATGTGAGGAAACATCTGGATCTTTCTGCGTCTCAGGGGACAGCACCCAAGGCCCTTTCTTCCACTAGTGACAGTGTGTCTCCAGCGGAAGCCGGGAGCTGAGTGTGCCCTGCTCTGTGCCAGCACTCGGCCGGAGCCCCTGGGGTCATGGGGTGAAGAAGACGGAAGCAAAAGAAGGAACCATGAAAGAGTGAGGCCTTTACCCATCTTCTCCATGGACATGTCACAGTGCACTTTCCACTGGATCATCTGTTCCCTTTTAGTCGCCATGATCTCTGGTCCTGTCTGAGCCTCAGTGCCGCCCTGAGGAGAGAATTTATTCTGTTTCTTATCTTAGAGCCAACCTTGTGCTGTGGTGTGGAAGTTTAAAGTTCAGGAGGTCACCTCACCTAAGTTCACTGAATGCAAAGCAGTTTTTGTTCCTATAAATACCCTAGTTCCTCTCCTGAAATCTCACTGAATTGAAACAGGATAAGCACGCCTGCTCTTTCTTAAAGTACAACTTGTGGGACATTTGCTTAAAGAATTAGAAGGCATAGGATCTGAAGGAAGGCTTTTTTGCTGCGAGGTTCAAAGTGCACGCTGCAGCGGAGGTAATGTGGAGCATCAATCAAGTAACAGCTAGGCAGTGAGACTTAATGGCTACTCCGTTTTCACAATAGCCACTTCCTTGTAAGTAAGGCTTTCTGGTCAAGTGCAGCTGCAAGACCAAAGTTAATAAGACGTGGTGGGATTGCTGTGAGGGTGACTGCTCGCCACCAGCCCTTCATGGAGCTCTGACCCCCGAGGAAGCTTTGACGCCCACACCTATAAATGTCCCCAGGAGGAAACAGACTTACTTTCCCTTCCAGTCCAGTGTCAGAAGGTCCCCGGGAGACCCAGGTTTGGAACGGTGGAGAAGGCAGCTCCATGCATCATCCCTCCACGGAGACCTGGGGAATGAGCAGGACTGTCCCAAGCAGTTGTCAGGACTCGGCACAGTCAGGGGCTTGCAGATCTGAGCCAACACTGAGTCAGTGACGTGAAGAAGACGTGGACAGAATCGAGGGAGAATAGGCAGTTCTGCAGTAATAGTTGAAAGTTCAACACCCGCTTTCAGTAATGGGTGCAACATCCAGACAGGAGGTCGGTAAGGAAGCAGGAACTTGAATGGCACTGTAACCGCCAGACTAACAGACATGGAGCTTTACCCAGCAGCCCCAGAATCCATGCTCCGTCGCTCGGCAGCCTTAATGACTGGACAGGTCATGCATGAACTTTAGAAAGTGGGAAAAGTAAACTTTATAAAGTCTCAATGTTGCCACCTCACTAAAGAGTCCTGCACCAATCCCAGCTCCCAGCAAGCAAGAGGCTGTGCTTATACATCACGTCCTCTGCTCTCCCTACACCCGGCAGCCTGAGCCTGGATCAGCACCCATAGATAATAAATGTCAGATGGCACAGGGCTGTAGGGGCACTGAGCCTGGATCAGCACCCATAGATAATGGATGTCAGATGGCACAGGGCTGTGGGGACAGTGAGCCTGGATCAGCACCCATAGATAATGGATGTCAGATGGCACAGGGCTGTGGGGACAGTGAGCCTGGATCAGCACCCATAGATAATGGGTGTCAGATGGCACAGGGCTGTGGGGGCACTGAGCCTGGAATAGCACCCATAGATAATGGGTGTCTGATGGCACAGGGCTGTGGGGACAGTGAGCCTGGATCAGCACCCATAGATAATGGATGTCAGATGGCACAGGGCTGTGGGGACACTGAGCCTGGATCAGCACCCATAGATAATGGATGTCAGATGGCACAGGGCTGTGGGGGCACTGAGCCTGGATCAGCACCCATAGAAAATGGGTGTCAGATGGCACAGGGCTGTGGGGACAGTGAGCCAGACTGCTTCGGTTCAAGTCCTAGATCAGCCACTTCTTGACTGTCATGTTGTCCAAGTTCCATAACCCCTCTTCTGTAGTTTCCCCATCTGTTAAGTGGGGGTTGCAGTGCTGGTTCTCATGTGGATCCGTGAGCATTAACACGCATTGATTTTGAAGAGGCATTTCAACAGCGCCTGCTCATTACAGACATCACAAAGGTGGGGCGAGGTGCACTGAACTTCATCTCAGCTAGTGCTGTGTTCTGTGGATAAAACACTTATTTATAGTTTGCAATGCTCTCTTTGTATTTTGGAGCCAATTTGAATTTTGAAGATATTTTATGTCCTGGGAACCAGCCTTTTCATGCCCTGTTACAAATTAAAATAAGGATGGAAAGAAAACACCCTTATTAAGTGTGCGACAGGCCACATAACCGACAGGTGGGGAAGGAGGCCCATGGAAACATGAGTTTAGATGCTGCATGAGTCTATGAGAGCTTCGGCCACTTCCTTCTAACACCTATCACAGTGGTTTCTGCTTGTTTCTACCTCCAGATTCTGTCCTAGGCTAGATTCAAAGCTCTCAGGAGACAACACAGGTCCGTCTCATCCATCGCTGAGTTCAGATTAGCTGGAGTGGGGCGAGCTGACCAGCACAGGGTTATCTGTGTGTAAGCCCCAGAACACAAGTAGGAAGGCTGGCTGGCTGCCCACAGGCCCAGGTATCATCCAGCTACAATGATTTATGTTTGCTCTGTGTGAGAGGGACATGGGTGCACAGAACTGAGACCATCCTGGACTTGGAGACCTCATGGCCTGCAGGCACCAAGTGAATCCACTGGGTCCAGAGTGCTGGTGTGATACTGGCGAGCCCTATGTGCTGTGGACACACAGGAGGCACACTCAGGGGCCTCAGTGTGAAGTAAGGGCCATCCTCATTCCAGTTTTCCTGTCCAAGGACATGTTGAAACAAAGACATTCTGGGTCATGTTTGTCCTTTGATATCCTTATCTTGATATCTTCTTTTTTAAAAAAATACATAGAAATGATTACAACAGGACAGCAAAAATGGAGAAACAAAGAAACAATCCCCAAAGGAAAGAAAAGGAGGAATAGCCAGGAAAGTAACTAAATGAAATGGAGGCAAGTAATTTGTCAGAGTAATGGTTATAAGGATGCTCAAACATCTGGATGAAAAATACATGCAGCTCAATGAGAATTATAAGGAGCCAAATGAGAATTTCACCAACATGAGTAAGAATCAAGAGCAAATGAAGAATGACATAGCTGTGATAAAACAATAGAAGGTTTCAACAGTAGACTAGAAGAAACCGAGGACTGAATCGGCGAGTTAGAAGACAAGGGAAAATAATTACCTAAAGGAAAACCAAGAAATGGCAGTAAGCACATACTCCTTGACCTGAAGCACTTTGGGTGTGTTTCTTTGTGAATGAGGGGGAGCACAGTTCTCTGGCTCCAGGGGCTTCCTGTGGTGAGTGTGGGCAGTGGAGCAGAACTGTCTGAAAAGAATGCCTTACACCACTGCCCTCTGGGACGTGACCTTGGGACTGGGCAGAGGTCCAGGAGAGCTTCCTCCCTCCCCAGGCTCCACTCCTTCTCCCCACACAGGAGTCCTTCCCACTTACTACTGGGCAGGACTTGCCTTCCCTGTTCTCTTCCTGGTGATCTAGCTGCCACTAAAGGTAGGACTTTCACGGGAGTTCTCAGTGGGTGTTGGGGGGTGGGGGGGGAACCAGAGAAGCCCTCAGAACATTCTTCTGATAATTTGCTCCATGGCCCTACATTTTGCAACTTCTGCCACTTCCTGCTGACTCTGCCTGCTGATTCTGACGTCTCTTCCAACTAGTAGCCTGAAGGTGGTTGTTGAACCTGGTGGTCATAAGTATACATCACCTTGCATGTCAGTACACGCTGAGGGTCACCTTACATATCAGTACACACTGAATCAGTGTCACCCTGCACGTCAGCACATGCAGAACAAGTGTCACCCGGTATGACAGCACACGCAGAAACGAGTGTCACCCTGCACGTCAGCACACGCAGTACTAGTGAATCTGTTGATGACATTCTTAATAACTATCTTACCGGTGGCATTTTTATTGAATACTTGAT
>NW_005875765.1:7707-11461 GCF_000147115.1 Myotis lucifugus | reverse complement strand
AGAACGTTCATTACGGCCGTCTCTGGGGAGAGGCTTGAGCTCATCACGTGGCGAGTGTTTAGCACGTGGACTCTTCCTGTTCCCAGCTATCACCCTGGGCTTCATTAATCGAGTCAAGGAGATGGGGCGATGCCGTTTCCGCACTAAAGGAGGAAGTTTCAGGTGTTGGCCCCGAGCCTCTCCCCTCCAGTCCTGAGTGACTGGGGAGCCGGTATCAGAATACTTCCTAAGTTCCCTGCTTCCTAAATCGAGGGGCTCCTACACCCAAGACAGACCCCATTGCTTACGGGGTGCTCAGACGACACGGCTGCCGGCTGGGGGACTGACTCTGGGGTGCTGTGCACGGGACAAGCTCCTGAGGAGCTGGGCTTTCGGGGGTGGGGCCCAGGCTCGCTCAGGGTTTGCTCAGGGCCTTGGGTCTGAGACGGAGCCTATTTCACGTCACGCGCTTTCATTGTTAAAGACCAGTTAGTATAAATCCCAGGCCACCAGGTTCAAATTTTGCAAGACAGGGCTTCTGACCACAGGCATTCTGGGAGATGGCCAGGGGGCCTTCCCGACGGGATCTATGTACTGGGGGGACCCGATAAGGCTCCAAATTTGGGTGAAATCATGATGGGAAGGATAGGTGATAAGCTCACACCTGCATAGTCCTTCCCTTACTACCTAACGAAGTCAAGGCGTAGGAGTGACTGGTTTTAGGACAGGAGCTAACAGGCTACTCCCAATTCACGAGTACTTTTAGAAACAAACAGTAAAACTCTTAGGTCATTGTTTCGGATAACATGTGTCCCTAGGTAAAGCGAATGTGGGAGTTCAGCGCTTACCTCCCTTTGTGCTTTTCAGTGAGTCATGTAAGACTAATTCTGAAAGAAAAAACAGCTTTGAAAAAGCCCACCCAGGAAAGAGAGCCAGTAGCTGAACTAAGTATGGAAATGCCTGACTTACCAGCTCTTCGCACAGGAAACGGCAACAGTCAACATTACATACCACAAAATTCACATCTTAAATATCGATGCAAATTAAACAACATTCAGGAAGTAGAAGTCTATGTACTCACCAGAAACAGAAACCTCAAAGCAATATGCTAAATACATTCACGACAATAAACGTATAAAGTTTTCTTCCAAAGACAGGCCACTACTCACCAAGAGTTCAGAAGTTCCCAGTTTGTCTAGTTCCAAAGACTGAATGCGGGAAACATGGACCCCCATTTCCCTGTGGATTCCAGAACATTCTATGCAGGTCAGAATACCCAAGTTGGTTGAAAGCCAGGTGGGTTCTGTGGAGAGGATTGTGAAGACAGTGAACAAAGTATCTAATTGTAGTGTGCCAACTACAGAGGATGCTAAAACAACAGCGGTAAAACGTGAAAGAATTATGGGGGAAGATTTAAATGGAAGAAATAGATGCTTGCATTTGGCCGAGGGCCTATGATAAAAACCAATAGCTTGCTAGAGAGCAAAAAGTGTAATAAAACACGTTTTTAAAAAATTTCCTTTCAATACTGGATTGAAAACCACATGTTCTTTATTCTTGTGAAGCGTGGGAAAGACTTCCATGAGCCTCAGGACACACCTGTAGGCCTGGTGGGGGCGCTCCCTCTGCACCAGCACCTCCCCGACAGGGACGGCTGCAGACCTGAAGTCCAGCACAGGGACAGGCTCTGCAGCAAGCATGTCAAACTCACCGCCCGCGGGCCGCAGGTGGCCCACAATGAATATTTTTGTGCCCAGTCAATATAACGGTATATAAGAAACATTTTAATGAAAATTTTATAACTTAATTTTTATAATATCCTGTTATACATCATTGGTAATACTGAACTACAATGTTCACTAATTACTGATGACTATAATCGTGTTGCATTCATTTCCCTTATACGCCTTACGCGCAGGCGCACCACTTCTCTCCACTAACACTAGCAGCGACTATTTTAGCAGCCAATGGCCAAGTCGTTAGTCTTGGACTGACTTGTTGGGTGTGCGCAACAGGAAATATTTCGCTTTCAGAGAACAAGAAAAATAGGTTTATTTGCATTAAGCTTATAATTTGTGCAGTTATTCAGTGCCTGGTAAGTTAATGTTCAAGAAAAAATATTTTTATTAAAATGTTGTATTATTTTATGTTAACGATGACTCATTTATTTCACTCCTTTGTATTCAACATGTCTTTATCGAAATATATCTATGTTTCTATGAAAATTGAAGCTTTTGGTTTTTTGTGGCCACATACACTTAAACCGTGTTTATTTGGCCCGTGTTAGCCTTGGAGTTGACATGTCTGCTCTACAGGCATCTTTAAGTCCGAGTCACAACTCCCATGAGCCCATCATCTCGGTGTGGGCCTGTCCACATGTGCCTGTGGGTAAGAGCTTAGGCTCTCAGAGACCTTAGGCCTCTGTTTCTACAACCGAAAGACTCCAGAACAGCAGGAACACATATTTCTATTACCCGAACCTGCAGGGTCCTCCCTGTGGGCCAGCTTCCTTTCCATGGGTCAGTACCCAGGCATCTACACTCCTCTGCCATGTCCTCCCCAGTGAGTGCCTACCCCACACATCACGGGAGTGGCAGGAAACGAGTCGTGTCTCCGAGGGGCCTATGCCATGTCGGACAGAGAAGCCCATTTTCACAGGTAAAACATCATGGGTTGAAATGTTTACGAGCTACAGGTTTGCACCCATGTTCTGACCCCTCCTAGATGTGTGACCTTAGGCAAGTCACTTGCCCTCTAAGCCCCCCATTTCCTCCTCTGTAAGATGAGGATAATATTAGCATCTTGCTCACAGAACTTCTGTGAAGATTCAATAAGATACTATAAGCAAAACAACTAGCAGGGTCCTTATGAAGCACTGAATAACAGTGAGCTACTGTCACCTTCTAGGTAACACAGATGCTATTTGGAAATAGAAGTTTCCAGGTGATACGGAGGTTGGGAGGCTTCACTAGGCAGGAGGAAAAGTGATGTACCACTTGTCAGCCCCATCTACACTATTTCACTAAGTCTTTGTAAGAACTGGGGTTTATGATCCCATTTTTAGGATGAGGAACCTGAAAGTCAGAATAGTAAAGGGATTTGGCGTGAGGCTGTCCAGGCTGTGAGGGGCAGGCTGGCGATCCAAAGCCGGGATGATGGACTCCAGGTCCAGTGCTCCTCCATGCTGCCCTTGGTGCCATTTAACTGGACCTCACTAGGAAAGGTAGCATTCTGGCTGGGGACCATGCAGGGAGAGCAGGCGGGAGCTTTCTAGGTACAGCAAACAGCCCGGTCACTCACGCTGGGAACCCGTGTTGGGTGTGTCCGTAAGGAAGCAAGGGTTTTAGATTCCTGGCTCAGGCATCTTCCACAGGAAGAGAAAAGGCGTTTAACAAGCCAGCTCTGCTTTGGGGACACCGACCTGAGGAGCCGCAGTCGCAGCAGACGTCGTTGCCAGGCAGCCGCTGGACGTCCTCGATGATGGCTTTGGTCAGGTCTTCCAGGCTGTTCTCGCCCGCGCTCTGCTCTCCGCGGAAGGCCATGGTCAGGGCCTCCTCTTTGCTGTTTGTCAGCACTGATATCCACCTGTAGTCAGAACAGGGGAAGGAGACACTGTTTTCTCCTTACACTGCAGCCAATCTGGTTTCACCAAGGAACACCAAGAGACACCGCTCCCCGCTAACAATCAAGTAGGAAGAAAAGGAAAGGAATTAAACCTAAAGGAAAGAGAATGAAAGAATGGAAAGCAGCGAGTCAGAGAGAACGGCAGATGAGA
>NW_005875765.1:0-7572 GCF_000147115.1 Myotis lucifugus | reverse complement strand
AGGAAAGAGCTCAGCAAAAGGCATCAGTCCTCTGGAGGCCAACTCAGTGAGGCCCTTGACGTGGAAACAAACAGGATATTTCATTAGAAGTCGAGAAAATTTATGCTCAGAAGCCCGGGCCACGTGGCTCAGGTGGTTAGAGCACCATCCCCATACACCACGGTTGTGGTTCGATCCCCGGTCAGGGCACATACAGGAATCAACCAATGAATGTGTAAATGGGTGGAACAGCCAATCAATGTTTCTCTCCCGCTGTCCCCCTCTCTAAAATAAATAAATAAAAATTAGAAAAAAAAAAGAAAATTTATGCTATGAAAAAGGTATATTAATATGGAAACATGCTGGCATTTTAATATAAAACAAAAAGTGAAGGCTATTAAATGACATATACAGTACGATCACAGTATGTCTTGGACAAAACACATTTGCCACCAACCTGTGCATATGATAACCTAAATGCCCAACAACAGGGGCTGATTAAGGCCAGAAATAACCCAGCTACTGAAATTTAATCTTTTCTAATTTTTAATGACTTTGGGGAAATGCTCACAATATAATATTTTGTGAAATAAACAGGAAAAACTGTTGCATGATATAACCCCAAATTTAAATGTACGTATGGATTATATATTTTTGTTTGGGGGAAAAATGGCTAGAAAGAAATTCATAAAATGTTAATACCGCTTGTCCCTGAGTGACCTTCTGTAGGAAAATGGAGAGATGGATTGCCTGGCTCTGTGCCTTCCTGTAATTTTCCATCTATAGGGAGCTTGTATCACTTTCATGGATGAGGAAAAAGAGCCACATTTATTTTTTAAGAAGAAAAGAAAAAACATTTCCCAATCACAGTTTGTTCTCACCGACTGCAGAGTCAGGTAATATCTATTCTCAGCAGAGAATACAGAGGTCCAGAACGGAGTCTGTATTTTTTTTGGTGTCTTGTAGGATCAAATGGATATGAAACAAAGGACTATCTACAAAAGGATTTGAATTAGTCACAGAGACAGCAATGGGAGGGAAGGAAAGGACAAACCAAACTACATGGAGTCCCTGAGGTGCAATTCATACCTTTGACTCCAGGTGGCGCTCACCTTAAGTTTGTTGTGAGAAATGCATTTGCACAGCTTTAGCTTTTCTACTGTGATGTGGAAAACTACACCTCAAAACCAACACTCTAGGGACGGGGTGTGTGTGGGGGGGATGTCACTTAATACCTTTTAAATTAAACTGCATATTTTCTATCGTTTCGTCTCAAGTTAAAAACTACAAATTGATTTGTTAAAAATAGTTTAAGAGACCGGACACCACATGTTCTCTTTGGCACTGAGCTTACTGAAGTTTTCACTGGCTGCAGGGTCTCCGTTTTGCTTTCCTTAAGCCTTCTGATGTCCTGCCTATTCATTATTACAAACACCTACTATGTGCCAAGTACTTAGAATTTTTTAAACGCAATCCTCCATCCCGCCTCCCAGGGCCTCCAACACCTCACACATGAGGAACGTGAAGCCCGGAGAGGCTAACCCATTTGCCCGGGTCCACAGTGGACTGGTGTCCGACTGGGACAAAAACCGCTTCTAATGGCTCCCTTTCTCAGAGTTCCTTCCATTATGCCATTTTTGCATCTTTATTCAAGAGCTCATGACAAGTAAGGAAATAAAGAAGTCTGTCATGAAAATCAGAAAATACGAATATAAAGGACAATGAATTCTCTGGAAGAACAATTCAAATTTGGTGCAATGGAATGGCTGCATTTCAAAAGGGTGGAGAATCAAAACAGCTATTTCTGACAATTAAAGAAAAAAAACCTTTAGATTATTTTAGAGTAACAGGCATAAAAAATGCAAGAAAAAGAAGAATGCATGATTGTATTTTAACACTTTCAAAAGGGCAGAACTGGGACCAGGGGTCAGGCTGGCCCGCCTCGAACACGCAGCTGCTCTTTTTACTGCCCCTGCCTCCTTCCTCGGTGAGAAGTGATTTCTTTGTTCAGTTTTACTGGACACTTTCCTCCGTGTAACTTGGAGGCGAATGAAGAACAGAGAGAGCGGCGTGGGCTGGCCCAGAGGGGAGAAGCTAGCGTGGGGAACCGCCAGGGGCGGTGCTGAGTCATGACGGAGATCCTTACGCATGTGGTACAGGACGGAGGCGCGTGGTGCCATTAGCTCAAAACTACTTACGCTACGTAATCCTGCTCATCTTCTGCCTGGAAGTGATACGTCCTATTATCTAAAATACAAAAGAGAAAAGAACGTGAAACCTTAGAGAGCAGAATACCTTCAGGTCTAATGTAAATTTTCCAAGTTCCTAAAAACAAACAAAAACCCAAAGTAAAAGTAGGGTTTTAAAATTATTTTGTTTTTACGCCACTTTGTTTTAGCAGTTACACAGTTCATGTTGTCAATACTATTTTTCTAAAGTGCCCAGGAAGGCAATAAAATAGCTGCCAATACCACGCCGATACCTGGCACTTAGGAAAAAGAAGTGGGAGGGGGATGGTCCTACCTGCTCGAGCGGGTTTCAGCGACAGCTGCGGAGTGCCAGCTGCCAAGGCAGTATTTTACTTTTCATTCTCAACTTGCCTTTTATTGTGTTTCCTTTAAAAAAGACTTTCCTTTTCGGAAATAGTTCTTAACTTGCAGGGCAGCTCTGACAGCAGGGCTCAGTCAAAAAGCTGCCCCGCTGGGCTGCTCTCTGCGAGGATCAGCTTCAAGAAAGAAGGCCTGACCTTGCTCGACGGTCACCTTCAGGCCGCTGCCCAGGGAAGGAGGGAGTGGCCTAACTTTGATAGCCTGGGCAGGTGTATATAAGGGAAGCTCTTGCTTAAAATTCAGAATCCACTAGAACGCTTCAACACAGTCAGGTCAAACTAACCTTCACTTAGCTAGCCAGCCACGCACTGTGTGGCCGCTCCAGGCTGGGCATTCACACCCCCGTCTCCTGGAGATGGTGTTTATGCCCAAGAACACGCTATGGGCAGTAGAGCCCAAGAGTCTCAACTGAATCTCTGCTTTAATGCTGTGTGACCTTGTATAAGTAACTGAACCTCTCTGAGCCTGTTTTCTGTCAAACAGGACACCAATGGGGCTTTTGTGAGGATTGGCAATAACATATAGAAAGCACCCAGCACACACTGGATGCTCAGTAACTGGTCAATCACCTACAGGTTCTGAAATGGAGAGGTCTAGGCTTTTTGAAGTCATCTTATAAATCTAACTTCTCACTAATAACCCAAGAAACCTCTCGGTCATAAAATCAGAGGGGCTCCGAACTTCAATAGGTGCTACAGAATCCAGCTCAGGTGCCCTGCCAAGAGCCTCGCACGCACCAGTCCTTGGGAATGGAAATGGGCAACATCAGGATCCACAGTAACTGACCCGGAGAGAAGAGGGACTCACGTGAAATCAGGTCAAAAGACTTCTTGTCCTCGGCGTTCGGCTTCACCTGGCAGGTGAGAAGGTTCAGCTTGGCTGGCTGCCTGTTAGCCTGGAACAGAGAAAACGGAGTCGTTACCTGCTGCACCTTCCCCCCCGCCTGCCAGGCCAGTGCCCTGCGGGGCAAGCATGCGGTTTCAGGCAGCAAATTTGATAAAAGTCTTTCCCCCCCTTCAGTTTGTTGTTCCACTTATTTCTGCGTTCATTGGCTGATTCTTGCATGTACTCCGAGTGAGGAGTGAACCCGCAGCCTGGGCACACTGGGCCGATGCTCTAACCAACTGATACTTGGCCAGGGCCAAATGTGATAGTCTTATTCGGACAATCAGGATTCTGAATCTCATTAAAAAAGAAAAAATTTTTGGTGGTCTACTAAATGTCGGTTAGCTGTACATAAATACTATATTGGTGATTAATCAGAATGGAACCAGGAAAATCCACCTTTAAATGAGGAGTGGGCACGGCCCATGGAAATGCACCTTTCTGGACCCCATGCACATCCAGGCCAAAGAGTCGGCACTTCCAATACCGCATCCTGCTGTGAAATGTAGTGGAGTACATCTCATTCATTCATCCACTCATTCATTCAGAATGGCCCCAGTCAACAATCACCCCAACCTGGTGTCCCAGATATCCACAAGTTTTGGTTGCAACGTGAAATGTACAGAACTTCTCTCAAGTACAAGGACAACTACCACCCTCGAGACACAGCTCAGTGAGCCCCCACATCTGAAGACAGAAAATGTAGCCAGGATTTCACATCACAGATTTATCAGCACATCTCTTGGTCACACGTATAATTTACATAGACCCTGTGGTGTGTGCATAGCCACATTAATTCAGGCTTTGCCTACGTGGAGCCTTGCCACGAAATCATTCTGGTCAACACTCGTTCTTGACCTCCCGCCTGCAAATGTTCAAGGTCACACGCTGGCCTATGTAGCCTGTCTGCTTCCTGCAGGAGCTGACCATGGACTGAAGCGTCTGAGTGCCCGGGCTGGGCGTGACCGGAAGCCCACTGACACTCATGATTCTCAAAATCCCCACGCCAGCAACTTTTCCACCCAAGCACCCCAAGTTTTTAGAAAAAACAGAGGGCGGGGAGGTTGGGAGACGTCACAGTATGACCAAGCGAAGCCCTGAACCACAGAGACGGCGCGTGTTTGAGACGATTTCAGTGACACGCATCAGTTCTCAGTCTCAGCGATGAGCAACTTCACCTCCTGTCCACCTTCTTGTGCTCTCTGGACAGTTTTCGAGATCTTCCTTCTCTGGGGTTTCAATGAGATTCGACACAGAAAACAAGCCCCTTGTCCTGTGCCCATCGGCTCCAAAGCCAGCTGTCCGGGCGGAAGTGAGAGCCAAGGGATTTCAGGTTCCTCACACGTGCGTCTGACGTAGACATGGAAACCAGGAGAGCCCTGTCAGGAGAGTGTCGCCTGCGAGGAAACACACTGGATGCCAGATCCCGAAGGAGGAGACGGGCCATGGGACTGCCGCTCTGCTTAGAACAGACCTGGAGTCTGGGCTGTCAGCGGCCTCAGACTCCTCACCAGCGGCTGACCCACACCCAGGCCCGGCCGCTGTAAAAGGGACTGTCGGTCCTGCAGCGCGTCTGTTTGGATTCCCAGGTGGACGACAGGCACCCACTGCCCTGAAGGCAGCCATCCCAGGGAACGGGCTCTCTGGGGAATGCCATGCTCCAGTTTGGCATCCACGTGTCAAGGAGGATGTGGAAAAGCTTAGGGAAGACCGAGAGATGATTAAAGGACTGGCAAATGGGAACTTTGAAGATGGGTAAAGGCACTATTTAGTCCAGAGGAAAGATGGCGAGGGAGCGACTTAATCACCATCTTCCAGCCCATGGGGCTGTTCTGGGCAGGTTGGCAGCTGTTTTCCATCTGCTCAGACCAAGAAGAAAGGCACTGGAACTGCAGGCGGAGGTCGGAGCCAGACGCAAGGAAGGACTTCCAAGCTTAAGCTGATGAAGCATAATAAGAGGTTTCAAGTTTCTGAACCGAAGGAGAAATCTCTTTGAAAAACCTAAGGATTTTCTAGACACATTCACCTCTGAATGTGGCAGAGGGTTAACTAGACGGTTTCTTTTTTGTCCCAAATCCAGGTTACTCCAGTGTTTCTGAACAGCCTTACCGACAGATACAACCAATACAGACAGAAAACTTAAAAGGAAAAAAATACTCCAGTTCAGTGTTCACTCATTCAGGGGAACCACACAGCACCACTCACAGCACAGCGCCCGAAAGCCTTGAGGATAAGGGCTTGATACGGTTTGAGCCATTTCATGATTGGATTCCCAAGGGATGGACTTTGCCGCCTCCACATGAACTTCAGGGACACAGACACAGCCTGCCTAAGCACAGTGCTTGTTCTCCCCCAAGACAGCTGGCAAATGACCATCACCCCAAGTGTGACTTTGAGGAGCCAAAAAAAAAAAAAAAATCCCACACAATTTCTGACAATCTGAGCAGCCGGCACAGCCAGTGCCGAGCCAGGAATATGAGAAAATGGAGTGGGTGCTCGACCTGCGTCCCTGGACCAAGGCACCAGGAGGCTCAGGGGTTGTTACTCCCATAATAATAGTCATTCCAGATCTGTATAACTTTCCAGAATTTCAAAGCACTTTCTCGGGGTCCAGCACTAATTTGTAGGCATATTGATTAAAGCCGGCATAACCTCTCCTGCTGGCTCAGCAGGCGGAGAACAGAGTGAGGCTAAAATGACTCGCACTGGGATTCATCAGAAACAGTTCAGATGAAACAGGAAAGAAAAAAGAACAAGAAGAACGAGGAAAGATTTACCAAGCCCTTCCTAAAAACCTCTGCATGTGACCTCCAGGCTCCTGAAACTTCAGTGGCGGCCACTTACTCTGCTGCTCCCCCTGCTGGGCAGGAGGGGCACTGGCCTCTCTCCCTCCTGGGTCACGCTCTGCCTGTTAGCCTCCACCTCCTGCTCCCTTCCTCCAGGTGGCTCAGACTCTGAATGTCCTGAGTGCTTCCTGGCCTGACCAGCCTCCCCTCCTGTCCTGCTGCACGACCTTCCTGGCTCTTATTACCCCGTATTTGCTTCTTGTCTTTCTTCCCACTAAAAGCACACATTTCTCTGTTTTGTTCACTAAACCGTGCCCAGCACACAGCAGGCACTCAATAAATATTTCTCGAAGGAATGCATTCCAAGGGCCTTACATATACGACCTGTCAGAGAAGTCTTTTCAGTTTCTTTCACTAATTCCGATGAAGAGAGGGGGCGGAGAGGTTAACCAACGTTCCCACAACCTCCCAGGAAGGAGACGGCAGAGCCTGAGCCCGAACCAGGTTTGAGGGGCCCAAAGCCCCATCCCCCCTCCGGCTTCAGGGCAGGCCCGGGAAGCCAGCCACACGCTGTCCCTGGAACAGCGGGGGCCAGGCACGTGGGAACATCTCCTTCTGAGAGGAGTGAGGGTTAGAAACAGAGCGAGGGTTAGAAATATATATTTTAATATATTCTCTGGTCATCTGATTTCCCCTCATTTACTTCCATAATTGATGAAAAAAGAAATTTCAGAAGGCTATTTGAAAACCCCACCCACTCATTCATTTGATAAGATAGCTATTAAGCCTCTGCCCATTCTAAGCACGCCTGGAAAACACGTGGTCCACGCCAGCAAGCAGCTACGGGAAACAGCTGACCACGGACCCAGGACGTGCTGGGCCTGATCAGGCTCGAGTGCATTTTAATAAGTGGTATTTTCTTTCCTCCTCAAACAGTGGGAAATCGGAACGCGGCTGTGAATACTGAAAACCTGCCGATGGACGACAGGCTCGCCGCTCACTTCTATGTCCTGTGGGCAATGAACTGGCGGGCATCGCCTGGCACGGGCTGCTGGCGCGCACCCACGAGCCTTCTCTCCGCCTGCAGGGGCCTTTGTCACGACCTCGGTACTCTGCCATTTCCATTCCCGCTTGATACATCTTCCATTATGGTTTTTAAAAATTAAAAAATAATTTCTTGCTCATTTTAAGGAACAAAATTGTGATTCCTGGTCTCACTGTGGATGGCTTTGACAACACCAAGAGGGAACCTTTTTGCCAAGCGTATGGATTTTGTCGAGACAGGACTTTTAGCTGGAAATGGGGGATGCAAA
>NW_005875764.1:0-11331 GCF_000147115.1 Myotis lucifugus | reverse complement strand
AGCTCGGAGTCTGTGCCCCTCATACAGTACTTGGATTTCTGTGGGGAATTCTCTCCTGTCTCCCTTTGTGAGGTCTCAGTGGAGCCCCGAGGTGCTCTGACCCCCGTAACTTGCCTCAGGGAAGTCAGAGGGGCTTCTCTGGCCAGGTCGGTCATCCCAGTGCCCTTGTGAGGACGAGGGGTAGGCACGTGACCTAGGCTCAAGCTCAGCCAGAGGACTTTATTTTCCCAGGACTTGGATGTGAAACAAGAAAAAACTAGTGTAAGTTTACCCATTCATTCCTGAGGGTGCACCTGGGCTCAGGACAGACTATCCAGATGCCCGTTCCCTGTCGGCTACATGCCAGGTTCTTCACTGCCTGTCATTCTGGGCACGTTTTTATGCTCTTACAATATTTACCCTTTTTTTCCAATTCTGTTCCAGTTATTTGCCTCAGGAGAATAAGTGGTGGCTACCAGCTGAGCAGGGAACCAAGTGAAAACCATGTTGACTGAACTGGCCAACTGTGTCCTAGGTCAGGATAGGAGACTGGAGAAATACTGTGGGGAGGCCACGTGTGGTAGTGATAGGGGAGCAAAGGTGAAGGTCGCCAACACTATGGCACTAGGGAGACAGACTAAGCCCAGGAGCAGAGTGTGATGAGCTACAGCCCCAAAGAATGTTTATACTTTATGACAGTTTAGGGCTATATGTTGACATTGTTATATCCAGAAGCAGCTTCCACATGAAAACTTACTGGGAGATAAAACAGTCTTTAATTTCCTCATTCACCATTAATGTTTAAAATAAAGCAGCTAGATCACAAATCATAACGTAATATTCTGAAATATTTGAAGAAAATGCATTGCATTTCTCTTCCTTCTTGTCACGTGCTTATCTTTCCCATTCACTGGAAAAGATATTAGGCTCGTTTCCTTTTATTTAGATCTCATTTTACAGCCCTGCTTATCATTAAGACCCAAAAATCTTCCCATGAGCCTTATTTTCATAAATTCACTTAGCACGAGCTTCTGCAAAACTTTATATATCCTTCACAAAAATCAAAGTTAAAACAAAAAATAACACCTTCCGTTTAAAACTTAATCAAAAAAATTTTCTGGATCAATAAATATTGCTAGACCCATGTTAGCTCATTTGTTTCGAAACAAGTATATAAGCAAAAGAATGAATGGGAAGAGATCACTCTTATACCATCAAATCATACCTGAAGAGGGACTCTCTTGACAGCCAGATTTCATTCTGCTTTACAGTTTTCCAAGAGAAAAGCAGCAGCAGCAGCACAGTGGACACGGTCAGGGTGGTGGCTCCACATCGATTTAGCCAAGTGCAGAGCTTGCTCAGTCCATGCACAAAAAGGATGCAGTAGCCCATGCTGGAAAACAGGGTAGGGGGGAGGCAGGGTTACTTTGGGGGTGCAATGGCATCCCCCTGAGCATTCCATCCCATATAACTAACTTTCAAATGAAGCTTGTCCTGTGATAGAGAAACAACAAATATAAACGCCCCTGTCTTATACAATCTCTACATGTCAGTCCTTTAACAGGCACTCAGGACACTGGCGAGTTCCTTGACATTAGTGTGGAGATCCAAACTGCCTTGGATCTCAGCAGCCCAGGCCTCATGACAAGCCCCTCATGCATGTTCTTGGGTCCTGAATGGACTCTTTGACCCTTGACCCCTCGTGTTACTGGCATTGTGTGGCACCGTGCGTCCAAATGTGGACTCTAGGCTACAGCAAGTCCCATCACAGCTTTGTGGGAGACAGTCCCCGGGAGCTCCCTCTCAGGTCCTGGGAAGGATGCTGTACACCGAGGCCATTGGTCTCTCTCTCCAGGGATGAGACCCCTAGTATGTCTCCACTCTGGCCAGTCAAGTCCTTGAGCTGAAGGAAAATCTACCCACAGCCTCGTAGTTTGGAGCTTATCACAGACAAGCTGTATGGATATGATTATCTTGCTGAGGCTGGCTTGGCTTTCCAAACAGACATGAAGAGTCCCTTGCGTCATGAGAGTGGAATTTCAGCATGCTGAAATCATGTCGCTAAACACAGAACATGGTTCCTAACATCATCTACGCACCCACAGGGATGCTGCTTGGGTGCTGACTGGCCTCAGAAAAACACAAGCATTGAGTTGTACACATTATTGCTGTGTGCACTTCAGTCAAAATTCACTTCATTCTAAAGGCTATAACAACAGATTATTACAGAATATTTTAAGAACAAAGCAAGCTTGTGTAAAGAAATCCTACATTAGTCAGACTACTAATGCTACAAGAAGCCCCAAAATTGGTAGAGCACACTTACTTGTTCAATGATTTATTCATTCCCTCTCTATTATGTGACTGGCAATATGCCGAGCACTAAAAATACAATTGTGAACAAAACAGAGGCCTTGCCCTCAAAGAACTCCAGCCTCGTGAAGGAGGTTGAATTTCTAAAAGGAAACACCTGAATATTCTCATTTCTCACACACCTCCTTTAAAAGAAACACCTCTCTACTTTCCTCCTCTTTGCTTTTCTAAATGTCTGTGCTTTGGTATCAAAGGCTGACGAACAAGAGAGAAGCATTTGAAGTTCCTGACGTGGA
Organism: Myotis lucifugus; assembly: GCF_000147115.1. Classification (NCBI taxonomy): domain Eukaryota; kingdom Metazoa; phylum Chordata; class Mammalia; order Chiroptera; family Vespertilionidae; genus Myotis; species Myotis lucifugus. The sequence continues at coordinate 8,743 of NW_005875764.1, read as the reverse complement.
GGCCCTGGAATCAATTCAAGTTAGAGCTCCAATTCCATACTTTAAGTCCCAGACTTCATTGGTCCAGCTCCCTAAAGTTTTAGGGTCCACTTTTTGGCCAAAGGGAGTCACCACCCCACTCACCACTGGGGATGATGGTTTGAGCCAAGGAGGCCCATGGTCTGATCCCTCATCCCAGTCACTAAATTTGATTGCCACAAGTACGTTGTAGAGCCTTGTAAATGCCAGATATGGTCACCAGTGCAAAACAAAACAACAAAAAATAAAAACAAAAACCCTCTTCACTGCCTTGGATAGAGTGTTGGCCTGCAGACTGAAGGGTTAAGGGCAAATGCCGGGGTTGCGGGCTTGATCCCCAGTAGGGGGCATGCAGGAGGCAGCTAATCAGTGATTCTCTCTCATCATTGATGTTTCTCTCTCCCCCTCTCCCTTCCTCTCTGAGATCAATAAAAATACATGCTAAAAAAAAAATCCTCTTGGTCTTAAGATGGCTGCCGGGCGGCTGGCTCCGGACGGAAGAAAAGATGTGGAGTGGGCTGCTACCTCCTGGCCTAAATGAAAGTGATGTTGAGTTGAATTCTGAAGATGAAGACACAATAGAGAACTCTGGACCTGACTTACAGGAAGATGAAGAAGATGGGACCATTACAGAAACAGAGATCACAGATTTCCCTGCAGAGGGACCAAACACTGAAGCAGAGGCGAATGTGAATGCATATGAAGAGTGTCCTTCTGGAGTTCCCTTACATATTTGGAATAAATTTCAAGAATTGCATAAAAAACATTCTGAACAGAAAATCTCATCTTCAAGATTCAGAAGAAAAAAAAGAAAATGCTCCAGAAAAGGTAAATTGAAGAATGAAGAAGAATCTCATAGTGAACAGTCCCCAAGTGAAACCCAGTTGAAGGAACTTACTCAGTATTTTGGAGTCAATGACAGATTTGAACCCCCTGTTAAAAAGAAAAAAATTGAGAAGTCGGGCCTTGAAAAGAGCATAGACCAGGCTGTGGAAGAGTGGAATATTGAGAAGGCCGAGGAGCTCAGCAACCAGCTAGCTACCCGAGAGCTTGGTGTAAAAATTGCCAAAGCGATTGCCTGCCATAAATTTGTAAAAGCCAAAAAGGAAGCTGAAAATTCACAGGCTGCTCGAAAAAAGAAGAAACTTGCGTGGGGATTTGAAGCAAAGAAGAGATGGGAAACCAAAAGCAACATGGGCTACATGTAACTTGCCTTGCCAGAGTTCTTCAAGACAGTGTGTCTTTTCCTAAATCTTCAATTGCTCAAAAGACTGAAGATATCCCTGCTTATGTTAAAGATGTCAGGAAATGGATAGAAGAAGAAAGAAAAAATAAGCATAACACTTGGAGGGTGATCATCAGTCCTTTTCTAAAGAGTTCAGCCCATTGAGGTGAATGGAACGGAGTGTTCTGTTGGTACAGGAGTCTGAGTCCACGTACAGGGGAAAGATCGACTTTATTTATTTATTTATAGAGACCTGCAGTGTAATCGATTTCACTTTTCATCCGTTTGGTATAGCATAGCCGTTAAGCTCCTGGTACTTTGTTATCTGTCCTCAGTGGAACTGTACTCCTTCTGGAATTGTGTTTTCAAGATTGGCATTTTTGTTTATGATGGATTCGTCATAAGTGTAAGAAAGTCTCCATTGATAGTCTTTACAAATGACTTCATCTTAATGTTTTAAGAGTAATGATTGGTTCTTTATTGGGTGCAGTGGAGTTTGATACTTGACAGTAACATAATAAAAGCAATTGGTTGTTTTTAGTGCCTTCAAAAAAAAAAATCCTCTTCACATTTCCACAACGCCCTATGTTTGGCCATAAAGGTATTCAGATTTTTCTAAAAACCTCTTGTTTTTGTACAAATGACCACCCTGATGCCATCATATGGAGGCTTCTGTTCATGAGACTGCTTGCCATTTACTCCTGTGGCCCCAGCCCAATCCCAAATCCTGACCAAGCAGGCTGTTTCTCTGGCCATACGAAGGCCTTCCGGGCTCCACTCTTTCATTCATCAGGCATTTAACAGACACTAATTACGTACCTGACCCTGTGACAGGCACCAAGAACATACCAGTGAATAGAACAGACAATAATTTTTATTCTTGTGAAACTCACATGGGTGGGGAAGGACAGCTGATAAGCAAATAAAACAAAGAGTACGCACACAGAAAGTAATATGCTGTGTTGGGTGGAGAAAAAGTCAGCAGGAAAGAGAACAAGGGAGTCCAAGGTGGGGTGGAGGTTGGGATTTAATACGGGGGCTTAGGGAAGGCCTCCGTGAAAAGATGACCTGTGAACAAAGTTCTGAAACGAGAGGGGGGAGGGACACCTGCGGACACCACATCAGCAAGGGCAGCTGCCTTCTCACTCCGGCCTTCACAAAGAGCAGGAAAGGTGAACTGATCTGCTGCATGAGGTCACAGAGCTCATACAGATTCCAGAGCCCATGCTTCCTCACACCTAACACACAGCTTCACCTACTTCCTTCCCAACTGCTCCACTCATGAAATCTTAATTGCTGTTTTCTGACTCTGTGTAGGAAACAGAGCAACAGGAAAGAAAAGCACTGAGATTCCAATAGTCCCAGGGCAATGCCACCAAGTGGCCGAAGACAAGGAGCAGCAAAGACCGCACATATAAGCAAATATAATTAGCTATCTTATGTTTATATATTTGCTGAATGCTTCCTATGTGCCAGGCACTGTGCTAAGTACTTTATATGGGACCAGGACAGTACTGGCTTTACATATACAGTGGGGCCTTGACTTACGAGTGTCCCGACTAATGAGTTTTTCGAGATATGAGCCGTCTCTCCTCCGATTTTTTGCTTTGAGTTGCGAGCTAAAATACAGGTTAAGAGCCAGCTTCAGATACCCCACCACTAGTTGGCGCAGCGAACATCACAGTGAACACCACAACATCAGCCCAGCATCACGTGTCTCACTCGTTCACTTTTTGATTTGACATACGAGTAATTTGAGTTATGAGCTCTGTCACGGAACAAATTAAACTCATAAGTCAAGGCCCCACTGTATTATCTAACTTAAACTTAATCCTCTGTAGCTTCCATTTCATAAATGAGGAAGCTGAAGGCAGGAAATGCACAGAGTTGGTATTCCAGGTAGAAACAGATGTCTCTATACCAGACTCCTCTAAATAGAGTAATGTCCTAAGGCCCCCAGGCCACTATTAGCTGCAACAGAACAAAAGTGTTCTGGTACAGGCTTTGCGTTTGGGGGTTTGCAGTGAGGAGAAGAAATTCACTAGAGAATAAAGAGTCTGGAACTACATCTTCTGTGCCACTCTCCAGTTCTGTGGCCACAGGAGACTTGCTCAAGCTCATGAGGCCTTATTTGTTTATATTACTAGGGCTTCATATTGCCTGTGTTAAAGGCAGCTTAGCCTGGCCGTTGTGGGGACAGGTTGGGCTGTGCTGATTCCCAGTCCAGTCATCTTCCTATTGGATTTGCTAAAATAAGTTTTTATTGTTACCAAAAAAAATTCTCCTCTGATTTTAGTATCTGGTACAACTTCGATTCACTCTTAAGTGATCATCACTCTCCTCCAGCAACTCAGAAGAAGCAAATGCATAGACGTCTCATCAGAAGGGTCCCCAATATCAGGTAACAGAGGTAGTGTTTCTTCAGAGGTAACATTTCTCATTTTGCCAGGTGAAAACAGGTACTGCAGTATTGTTTCAGTAGCAACCTATGTAAGATTTAAAAATTCCACTTCAAATTGATAGGTATGATTTGAAGATAGTTCTCAAAACTGAAAATGAACAAGAGTCATCTTTTCTCTAATTTCCCATATCTAGTCTGCCCATACATTTATTTTATTTATTTGTTAATCCTCATCTGAGGATATTTTTCCATTGATTTTTAGAAAGAGTGGAAGGGAGGGGGAGAGATAGAGAGAAACATCAATGTGAGAGAGACACATAGATTAGTTACCTCCCACGCGTGTCCCAATCCAGGCCAGGGATCAAGCCTGTGACCGAGGTACTAGTCCTTGACAAGAATTGAACCCGGGACCCTTCAGTCCTCGGGCGGATGCCCTAAGCCAAACTGGCTAGGGCTGTCCATACATTTAGGGTCTATACAATTCAAATGGCATCTCTTTCTAAGAGTAGGGCAATTTGTTATTTTTCTTTTTTTCCTCAAATACATGTCATCTTCTGTGGTTTCAATTATTCTTGATCAGTTCTATCCACGATATTGTTGCTGCCTTCACTTACTCCTGTCTATTCTTTTCCTGTCTCCACTCACTCATGTTTTCTTAAAGTAGCTTAGGAATTTGCTCTTTGGCACCAAAGTGAATAAATCACCCTTAATCTGGCATATAAATGGATATCCAAGCACATTCTATGACTTTATTTGAATGCTCTCAATAACTATTTCTGCTTCATTGGTTCTAAATGATTTTAGGCCTTTTAAACATTCTAATGTGGTTTTTATAAAATACAAAAAAAGTAACCAGAAAAGTATATGCTTCTCTTGAGGTAAGAATAAGAGATCAAAATTCCTGTGAAAGAATGATTTAAGCCCCAAACTCTCCTGCCTATTCAAAAAGGACATTGACAAAAATGGCATTTATCATCAGAAGAAAGGATTATTGCAATTTTTTTTTTGGTGGTAAAGCTTTGACCCTAAAGCCATGCAGTGATGAACAGATAGCCTACTTCTGTTCCTTTTATCCACAGCTTTGGAGTAAAAGGAAGTGCAAGTGAGAGGAAGGTGGAATTTTCCATCTTCCCTAACTTAGGATGGAGGGATATGAGGCATATGTGGCTTGTTTCATTATTAGACATAAAGATGGGAGATGAAAGAGCATTGCTGGTATGACTCATTCTGGGCCTATCTTGTAACATGGACAAATAGGCCCCCTGGGACTGATGGGACTCACCCAGTCTCCAGTGAGGGTAGGCGTGACTTTTGTGGTGTTCATGAATGAGATTCTAAGGCCAAGAGTGGGCTCTATAATAACTTAAAATATTTAATGAGTAGGAAGGTCACCTTCCTCAGGAGAATCAGCTCTTTACTTAATTTTCCTAATGTTTGGTAAAGTCTTTGAGACAACACAGAAGGTCAGCATAAAGATAATGACCTATATTTTCTGGGATGCCACTGAACACACTGTGTATATGTTTTCCTGAAAGTTTTGGTACTGATGATGTGGAAATAGCTGTTTCTTGTCAAGGTCAATAATGGGAAGAGGGTCATGCAGAGCAGATTCTTGCGTATCTAAAAGTCTTGGGACATGTTCTTCACCATCATCCAAGCCAATGTGTAGGTTCATTAAATGCAACAGGCATAATCCAGAGGCCTGACACCCTCCAAGGGGTGCCAGCAGCATCTGCCCAATTCTCTGTGGCCCCCCAGGAAGATTTGGGCAACTCTTTGTCCAATTCTCTACCATTCTCCACCGAGATGGGGTGGCTGATCATTGCGGGTAAAATCTTTTCCAGAAGAAGCCCCCATTTTCACAGAAAATTGTCAATATTTACAATGGCTCTATTGGAGTCATTTGAACTCTCTAAGCTCACAGCATAGAAGTTTTCCCACCTAAGCTTTAATTTCTGACTCAGCCAGGACCATCTCAGTTGCACAATTTTAGGTAACAATGGAATCCAGCCATCTTCATAAGTAAAGCAGCTCCCCTCTGGTGTTAGTTACAATGATGACTGTAAAGAATATTGGGATTCATTAGAGTGATAATGTCTCACACACACAAAAAAATATCCTGAGTTTCCTCTGATTTCAGCCTTTCAAAATCTGTATTAAACTCTCAGCTTTGGCGTGGCTGGCGTGGCTCAAAGGTTGACTGTTGATCTACGAACCAGGAGGTTACAATTCGATTCCCATTCAGGGCACATGACCAGGTTGTGGGCTCCATCCCAAGTGTGGGGAGTGCAGGAGACAGCTGATCAATGACTCTCTCTCATCACTGATGTTTCACTCTCTCTCCCTCTCTCCCTTACTCTCTGAAATCAATAAATATATATTTTTTAAAAACCAAAAACAACAAAAACCCTCTCATGTTTATGCTCAGAGCTGTAGACCTGGTCCAGTTACCTGACCTCTTTACCAGCCCCCAGGACCACCTCTACAGGGCGGGAGAGCACCTCCACCTCCCTGTCACATGTAGCTATGGAGGAGGAGTGGCCTGACTGAGCACAGTGATGAAAGGGATACGAATACAGGAGATGCTGGGCAGTAAAGGGAAATCTTCGGAAAATGATGACACATCTCCGACACTGCAATGCATAGCTGCAGGAACGTGAAGGGAAGAGGACAGCGCCTTTCTAATGAAGACTGGTTTACTGAAATTGATTTTGGATGACTCTGCACCAAGTGTGCACAATGCAGCAGAATCCAAATTGCTTTTGAGAGGCAGGCACTTGCTCTTGGTAATATTGATGTTTTCTTCATATCCCGAACATTTATTTTAATCCAAGTCAGTTTATTCCTAGCACAAAAAGGGCAGGGACACCACTTTGTCTTTTTTAGAGAAAATGAAATAAAGTCAGAGAAAGGTCTATTTGAGATATAGCAGCACTGGAAGAGCAGGTGTTTGGAGGACACACCCACCTGGGTGAGAGGAACCCCTTGCTTTAAATAAGATATTCCACACATGGTTGATGACAATATTATGGACTTCCATAATGTTTACCTAAGGGTTTCTTTCAAAAAAATAAAATCTAGCCTCCTGTTTATCACAAATTGTTCTCTTGCATCTGGACTAGAATGTGTGCTGCACATGCAATTCTTGTCACCCAGACCCCAGAAGGTTTAGATCACGCGACTCTTGGAAGTATCAAGTCCTGATGACCAAATGGAATTGTGCTATAAGTGCTTTAACTAAATCCACATTTCCTCCTTCCTTTTCAGTTGAGCAGAACACTAAGAAGTCACTATTGCAGAAGCAATGTAGTCTGGAAGGTGCGAGATCTGTCGGTAGGCAAGGATCTGCTTCCCAGCTCTGCCACTCACTAGCTATGTCACCTGGTCACCCAGGGCAAGTCACTTCACTTCTCAGACCCAGGCTTTCTCTTTGTAAATAGGAATACTGGTGTCAGCTACCCCAACCGTTGCAATAATAATACTTGATATTTACTGACTATGTACAATACAAAACACTTTCTAGGCTTTATGAGCGATCATCTCATTTAATGCTCATAATATCTCATTGAGTTGGGTGCTATTACTTTCACTGCATACAGATAAGGAAATGGAGGCTTAGGAAACGTATGCTCATGTTTAAGCCAGAATACCAACACAGGCGCTCTGGCTTCAGGGCCATGCTGTCAACCACCGCCTACAGCGTGAATTAACTGATACAATGAATACCACATGCTTAGCATTGTGCTGACATATAATAAATATTCAATAAAAGTTTTGCTACAATGAGTGTTAAAATAGTATTAATATTTTAAAGAATATTATGACCTGTTAAATGTTTAGAGAGAAAGATGCCTTTTTATTAATAAGCAGCTATTAAATTAATGGGAAAAAACTGAGATTCACTTATTTTTGTAGCCTCAGATTCCAGAACAGTATGCCTAGCAATGGTGCTTTGTGAATATCTGTTAAATGAAAACTAAATATCGACTCCACTCGGATTAATAGGTATTTACAGAGAACACCTGACTGAAGCCACTTTCAACTGGTCTAAGCAAAAACATATTGAGAATAGACACTGCTGTCCCCTTTAGCCCTTCATATTTCTTATTATTGACAAGGCCTCATAGCCTGTTATCGTAAGGCCATAGAGAATACAAAATATTTGTGTTGTATTTTTGTCCTTATTGAATAGTATTTACCAAGAAAGAACCTCCTTCCAAAATTGTGCTAAAGACATATAAAGAAACTTAAGGGATGCTCTCTCCTGAACCAAGTCAAAACCAGATGCTCCAAAGCCTTAAGAACGCTGTCAGGTACTTCGTTTGGGTGGAATTCAAAGGCTATGAAATTCATTTCTAATTTTATGTATATTTAAACTTCTAATTCAGTATCAATAAAAAATTAAATCTTACTTATTGATGTTTAAATCAATTAAAAATTCTAACAGAATATCAATAAATAAATAATGTCCTTATAATATTTTGGTTTATGATACTTGCTTTTAGAAAAATTCATTCTTATATATCAATCGTTAAATTACTCATTTTAGGAAGTTCACTAAAATCCTTATTTTAAAAATTAGAAAACCTGGCTTCTAAAAAGCATCATGTTTTATTCAAAGTCACACAACAGATAAATGGCAGAACCATTTCAGGGACACATCCAGGCACCTGAAAAGAAACGTGGCCTTGGAAAGATGCCATTTGAATAAGACAAGAGAACAGACAAGCTTCAGCACAGTCCAGACATTCAGAGCTAAGTGGTGTGATGTAATCACATACGTCTGAATGCCCTTTATATTTGTAACCATTTTTTTTTCCCTCCAGGGACAAATTTTTTTTGAGATTTTTTCCTATTTTTTTAATGAAAAGCCAAAGAACAAAGAGACAGAGAAAAGAAAGAAGGACAGAAATTCCAATACAATCATTGTTATTGGAACATAATTAATAATTCTTAAACACATCAGAAATATCTACTACAGAATTACCTGTAATAATGCTTTATTAAAATCATAGATATTTGAGAGAGAATGTCTTGGGTACATGATTTGCTGCTAAAACCTGGGATACGCTCCAGTCCACTTCTTTCCCATTTAACTG
>NW_005875763.1:0-11332 GCF_000147115.1 Myotis lucifugus | reverse complement strand
CCCAGTAATTTTGTAGGGTCAAGGTCATGAGAGTGTCCCAAGGTCCAAGAAGAAGCTACTGTAGAATGAGCTCGTCTTGAGTATCCTTGCTGGTTTTATGTTATAATCCATAGTTATTATACATTCCCTTTTTCATACCATAAGCAACAATCAATACCAGGTGGACTGTAGACCTAAGTATGAGAGACAAAATAATGATTCTAGAATATAATTTAAGAGTATAGCCTCAGCAGCTGGCAACAATCTCTCCAATAAGACACACCTCCACACGCACAGGCACGGTGTCAATGCTAGTGTAGTGTCAGGTGTTGTACAGAGTTTATTTCCTACTCACACAATCCTGTCAGGGAAAAACAACTCCCCACGACTGAATCTCAGAAAATTAAAATTCCACATCTGACTGGCTGCCGGTTTCAAACCCAATGAGTGTGTGATGAGAAGTGTGATTGGAGTTTTCATCTGAGCTCTCCTCTCAACTCACAAGTTGGCTGCAATGATATTTGTAGTTAAAATCAGGGCTCTTTTTCAAACAGAAATGTTAGATATTCTCAAATTAAGAAGAAAATAATCTAACATTCATTAAGCACCTATCATGCCAGGGACTAAGCTAGTTCATTTATATGCATCACCTTGCTCCATCCTAACCACGGTCCTATGAGGCAAAAATAATTATGCTCATTTTTATAGTTGATGAAACTGATTGTTAGAGAAGTTAAACATCCTGTCGAGGTCACAAAGCTAGCAACGGGAAGAGCAAGGGTTGGGATCCAGATCGTCGTCTTTATTTACTGTCCACGAAGCAAAAAGGGTAGAGGTCATCTGACTTAGAAATTTTCAAAACATCTGCTCCCTGCAGCTTGCCCCCACTGTAGAACAATCTCATGTTTCCCTCCATTTAACCATGGGGCTTCCACGTTCTTCCTATTCAACTGCCAGTCAAAGGGTTATTTTCCAAATAAACTGTGAGATGTCTAGGGCTGAATTCATTTGGCTTTTGGAATTTCTTGCTGAAAGATTTTAAATGGCATATCTAGCTGCAGAACTATACATGTCGTATGCTTGATATTTCAGGGTAGTGCTCAGTGCTTCCTTTAGAAACAGATTTAAATTTTCAATTTTATCAGATTCATAGAACTGGAATAGATATAGACTACCATGGGGCATAGCATAATATGTATTTTGTAGTTTCAGAAAATATTTCCCTATAAAAAATAAAAAATAAAAGGTTCAGAAGAAGAGAGACTATCACTGATAAAGATAACTTATTCTACTCTTTGACTCAAATCTTTATACTTTTGCCTTTCTTATTCCACTCCATGATTATCCACAAACTTTTCTGTGGAATCCATTTTTTTAAAATAAGGCCAAAACAATGTTTTCTTGTTGTTGTTAATCCTCACCTGAGGACATTTTTTCCATTGATTTTTAGAGAGAGTGAAAGGGAGAGAAAAGAGAGAGAGAGAGAGAGAGAGAGAGAGAGAGAGAGAGAGAGAAAGAGAGAGAGAGAGAGAGAAACATTGATGTGAGTGAGACACATTGATTGGTTTGCCTCCCGAACCAGCCCTGACCCTGGGTGGGGGATCGTACCTTTCAGGCCAAGTACATGCCCTTTATGGAATCAAAGCTAGACCAGCGTGGGCAAACTACGGGCCGCGGCCGGAATCCGGCCCGTTTGAAATGAATAAAACTAAAAAAAAAAAAAAGACCGTACCCTTTTATGTAATGATGTTTACTTTGAATTTATATTAGTTCACACAAACACTCCATCCAGTTTAAGAACCCAATGTGGCCCTCGAGTCAAAAAGTTTGCCCACCCCTGGCTAGACCCTTGAGCTGGCCCGTTCTAACCACTGAGAAACTGGCCAGGGCTGAAATCCATTTTTCTTCAGTCTCCCTCCTCCCCACCCTTTCTCTGTAAGCATCCAAGACTTAAGACAAGTAGTACGTGGTAGACCTTCTATTGCTGGCTTGAGAATGGAGATGTTCACTATATGAAAATAGTGAGGAAGAAATGAATTCTGCCAACTTTCTCCTTCTGTAATCCAGAGTTGTAGAAATGGGAGTGGACTCGATGAGCAGTGGTTGCCATCCCTGTGGGGTAGTTGCAGATACAATATCAGAAAGTAGCCTCAGAAAGATTCTGGGACAACAGGCAAAGCCAGAAATGGCCAGCCTTGGAGTTAATAAATCCATCCATGACTTTTTAGGTAATAATCGTATAACCTTATCTTGTATTTTATATTATTTTAGGTGTTTGGTTGACAGTCACAAATGAGTGACTTTGTGAGGTGGTTTATCCTGCATGAAGAGCCAGAGAATAATAAAGTTATGTAGTTGTTGAAATATTTCAAAGGATGGGATCCAGTCATGAAAAGTTTAGAAACTTGGGACTGCAGGGCGGTGGTAGCCTGTAGAATCAATAAGTTTCTTTCTTTCTTTTTTATGTATATTTTTATTCATTTCTCAGAAGAAGGGAGAGGGAGATAGAAACATCAATGATGAGAGAGAATCATTGATCGGCTGCCTCCTGCACGCCCCATACTAGGGATTGAGCCTGCAACCCAGGCATGTGCCCTGACCAGGAATCGAACCATGATCTCCTGGTTCATAGGTTGATGCTCAACTGCTGAGCCACATCAGCCTGGCCAGTAAGTTTCTTTCAACTTTAGCTCACCTCAGGGAGAAACATGGCAGAATGAAGCTAGAGGCAGAGTTTGTTCAGACCTACTGTGAGGAAGGACAGCCAGTAAGTCACATGATGCCTTAAGGAGACAGTGTGCCTGGATCCAGAAACTTTAGGCAGCAGGACCTGGGAGAATAAGACAAGTGTGTGGTGTCTGTGCCAAAAAGAGATGGTACCTAACATACCACTTGTTTGTTGGCTTAGTGTCCCTATCTTTGATAAGGGAGGGGCCTGTTTCTTTAACTCCGTTCACATATCATTGAAGGCTAATCTAAGAAACAGGTTATGTTTAGCCAAAGTTAAGGTGTTTTTTAAATTAACTAAAATTTATTTTCTTGAACAGCAACAATAGCAATGAAACGGGAAGATGTGCTAAAATGAACTAGGATTTGAAATCAGATTTTGTTGGGAGTTTGAAACCTTGATTTGCCATTTCTTAATTGGGTGACCTTAGTCAGATTACTTAATTATTTTGGTTTCAGCCTTCTTATTTGTAAAATTGAGATAATGATATCTAATCTTAGGGTTGTTGTAAATAAATGAATTAAAAATAATAAATGAAAAACCTTAGTTCAGTGCCTAAAACTCAGGATGCAATAAATAATCAATAAGGGAAGAGTATTTCTTCCATTGGTTACATACATCAAGACAGTCATCTCTATCCTTGACTCCTTTCTCCCTCGTTGGAAGCATCCTCTCTAATAAATACAACATTTACAAGTGTAGAGTTCATGAAGAAACAACCGATTTCTTGATAACTTATTTTGCAAATGCAAGACATTTTATTAATAGCAAGCTCGCTGCTCACAGCTGCAAAAATTGTTAGCTACTTATATTAACTCTCCTATTCCCATCATAAAATGCTACAGATATTTGTATTGAGTAACAATTAGCATTAGTGAGGGATCATGACCAAGTCTTTAAACCCTCAGAACAAGAGGAAAGTTGGGCAACTTTGGGGAGAAAAGAAAGCCCTCCTTTACCTCAAATCTCAATTAACCAGGTGAAACCCCCAGTATTCTGCTTGAATAACAAAGAATAATTGAAGTTTCATATACAGGGTGTCCTAAAAATCTTTATACATTAAACAGCTGATAGCCCAATTGATGTTTCTTTCTTTTCAAGCTGTCCTTTATAAAATCGAGTTTTGATGTTGATAACTTATTTTGCTTGAGTGAGGACTCACTGTACCGAAAGGTTGGGGAAATCCAGGCCATCATTCCCTTAGCTCTCAGTTCCCAGAGCTCCACCCTATGGCATGGAGGTGAGGTCTGCCAGGCATTGGTGGGTCTCAGCTCTGTCCTCAATTGAGCTAGCCTGGCATCAGGTTCATTGTAGTTTTTACAATGACAACGTTGAGGGCTATATTTCAACAATTTATTCTTTCTTATTCCTGTTGACACTAATATTTGCAGCCAGGGACAAAGGTCCTTAAATACTTTTTACAGTACAGTATTTCACTGTTTTGCAAAATCAGGATAATAACAAAGAGGGCTGTGGCTTCGAAGAATAGAAAATGACTCCTGCTCGGCTGGTGTGGCTCAGAGGTTGAGAGTAGACCTATGAACCAAGAGGTCATGGTTCCTTCCAGGTCAGGGCACATGCCTGGGTTGTAGGCTTGATCCCCAGTAGGGGGCATGCAGGAGGCAGCTGATCAATGATTCTCATCATTGATATTTCTATCTCTCCCTCTCCCTTCCTCTCTGAAATCAATACAAAAATATGTTTTTAAAAAGAAAATGATTCTTTGTAGCTTAAATGCAAAAGGAAGTTATTTCAAGGCTACTGGGTAGCTCGTCGGATTGAAAGAAGAATTGGAAATCAATCAGGCATAGTATCAAGACAGCTCTAAGAATCCAGTAGCAGGAGACTGATATGCACATGGCCTAGTTACACCTCCATTCCTAAGGTGTGCCATTTCTCTTGAGATTCAAGCTCTGGGAAAGGGCGTTGGGTTGTCCTGAATGCCCAGTGGGGAGGGGACGAGGGTAGGGCACTGTGACTGACACAAACAAAGGTATTGATCTGTTTTGCAAAGAAAAATCAGAGCGCTGTTACTTAAAGCACATTGGAAGTATTCTGGGTGGCAAAACCTGACTACGAGTCACATCACACTGGCAGGTAATGATTTTTCCTGGAGTAAAGCTTTCCCAGTAAATCAGTTGCTAATGATGAGTGAAGTAAAACAGTAGCTAATTATCTGGCCCACACCTCACTCTTATTAGAGCTCAGCAATGGCCGGCCACTTTGGTGTAGGAGAATTTACAGAAAAAGAAAAAGAGGAATGAGCAAGGAAGAAGAGGCAGAAGGAGGGAAGGAAAAAGAGAAAGTGGCTTAAATCATAGCCAGCCATAACCCAGTGAGGGCTAGGGTGGTAGACTACCTTCAACCCTACCTCCGTGTTGCAATGCACCTCACATAGTTCTCGCATCATGCAGCCAGTGGATGAAAGGCCTTACAGACAGAGAGACTATCTCCAGAAAGGAAATCTCGATCAACACTGTCTACGAGAAGCATAACGCCAGCCACACGAATAATTTTAAATTTTCAAGTATAGCACAGTAAAAGTTAACAGGTGAAGATGTTTTTAATGATACATTTAAATCATGATGACCAATATAATGTAAGTTTAACATCTATCCAGTGCAAAATGTGAATGGCATGTTACATATTTATTCATCCAAACCTTTGGAATGGGGTGTGTTTTACACTCCAGCCCATCTCAGTTCAGACGAGCCACGTTTCAACAGCCACGTGTGCTTTGTGGCTACCAAGCCCGACAGCAGAGGCGTCGAAGTTCCTGACATTCTGGCTTTACTTGGAAACATGAAAGGAATTTGTACAACTGTACCTGGGGTGTGTGAGAGGGTGGGGTTTGGGTTTTCTTTCATTTTAAGGAGAAATAAAGGCACACGCTTTATTTCCATTCCACGGTTACCAAGCTAAGATGGTTTGCTTGTGTTTCTGAGTCACAGCTGTAATTTTTTTCCAGTTCCTGCTCTGAGGAGGAATCAGTGTTCTGCACAACTTCTTTTTTAAAAGAATATATTTATTTTTATTGATTTCTTACAGAGAGGAAGAGAGAGGGACAGAGAGTTAGAAACTTCGATCAGCTGCTTCCTGCACACCTCCTAGTGGGGATGTGCCCGCAACCAAGGTACATGCCCTTGACCGGAATTGAACCTGGGACCTTTCAGTCCACAGGCCGACGCTCTATCCACTGAGCCAAACTGGTTAGGGCTATTCTGCACACTTTCAACAATGCCTACGGATCCCCGAACAGATGAGGAACGCGAGGCCAGGTGAGACTAAGTAACTCGCCCAAAGGCTAAATATGGTTGCCATGCTGGGATCAGAGCCTCACTTGCCTTGTCCGCAGTGTGGCTCTCGTTCTGCATCTCGTTCTGCATGTTGGCATGTAATCAGGCCAATTCCCCCAAGTCCCCATTCCTTTGCTATCGACCTTGGTGTGTAGTTTTACTCCCCCTGGACCTCCAGGGAGGACAGTGGTCCAAGGGCAGCCACCCTGCTCGGAGAGGGTGAGAGAGGAGACAAGGGGTAAAGGAAGCTGCGTCTGCTTCTCAGGCTGCTCTGACAAAGGCAGTCACTTACATCCACACCCCTAAAAACTCTGTGGTCCAATGACTAAGCGCTTGATGATGCGCACATGTTAAAGCTCCATTTCCTTGGTTACAGTGAAGCCAACGGAGGGGCACAGGGGAGCCTGGGGAATGACTCTGTGTTTATTGGACTCCCTTGGCTCCAACTCAGAGGCTGATGTGGATCATTTGCAATTTTTTTAAACAAATTTTTTTTAAATCATTATGACTATAGTATATGCTTAATGCAGAAAATTTGGGAAAACATAGGTCTGCATCACAAACATACACACACAAGAAAACCACCTGTATTCCTAGTAGTCAGGCGAGAAAAAAAAAAGCTCAAAAATTTGCAATTTCATACATTTCTTTCTGGTGCTGTTTCAAAATATATGTTTATTGTTTGAATGAGATTATATTATACGATTTGTTTTATACCCTTTGCCTCATTGAGTCCCGTGGAAAATCTTGGTTTCTGGTCATCCTCCCGGGTCTCCAAGGTTGCCTCACACAGGTCCCTTCTCACTGGCCTCACTGAGGCTGGGCCTGGGTCTCCCTGGCAAGAAGGCGCAGACCAGCTGCTCTCACTCTACTGGCTTTGCTGAGGTCCCCAGGAATGAGTATCCAACAGGTTAATGCTTCACAACATACAAAAGCTTGCTTCCGCCTGCTGGACAGTTCCAAACAAAGCTGGCAATGTGTCTAAGGGTTTCCTGTTGGTTTGGAAGAAGGGTGTTTACCACTTCAGCTTTCGACGGGGTGATGGAAGGAAACAATGAGTTCAACACGTGCGAATGAACATGTGTCCTTAGCCCAGTCTGTGGTGGGCACACACGGTTACATGAAATCTAGGACCCTACCATGTGCCCAGCATGACTGGTCCCCTCCAACCACCCTACATATTCACCCCAACATTTCCAAGGAAGTCTAGGCAAATGGATAGTGAGATGTAGTTTTCCCTCTTTGGAGACATAGAATCTACACGGGCCTTGGGAAGAGGAGTTGGCTGTCCAGGTGGTATTGGTGCGGGAACAGTGGGCAATGATGTCCAGGCATGTCTGTCCCTGTGAGTTCATGTTCCTACTCCTTGTGGGAGCAAAGAATCAGGAAGCAATTGATTATATCTTCACATGAACAAGCACCAAGAAACAGTAAACATTTCTTCCACTATTTTTTTTAAGATGCATGTTAACCCACTCCTAAAATTCATCATAGCATGCTGTGCTGATGACTGTAACGGAGGAGCAAGGGGAGAGAGGTTTTTCAGCTTGCTAAAATGTGAATAATGGTGCCTCTGTCTTTTTTCTTTAAAAACGCACTGTCTAAAAATATAGAAGATGGCAGGGGTGCACGCATAGATAATTATACGAATTTCGCTCTGCGTTTGTCTAGGGAAATCAGCTCTGTTTCAAAGAAGATATTTTTAAAAATGCTTCCTCAGAGTACTCTCCTCCTGTTGATCGTCTTCTGATTGTTGACAGCGAGCTTTGCCAATTTCTTTTTCCCAGAAACTTTGTGCTCACATCAGGATTCTCTTCAGCAGTAATCCCGCAGAGGTATTGATTGTTCCTTTCCCCGGTAAAAGAACAGCCGAGCCCCCTTCAGGAGGCCACTCTGGCTCCGGAATGATCAGACATTCTGCCATTTGCACACTGTGTGGTCCCGGGCACACCCCACACCTCCATGAGCCAGACGCCTCACCTGCGAGGTCGGGAGGATGCCACCTACCTCGGGGGTGTGGTGTGGATCCAGCGAGGTGGTGATTGTGAATGCTCTTGAGGAAGTGCACAGCTTACAACAGTGCCCAATTAAATGCAATCCTTCTCTCCCTCAGAAAAGAATAATTCCTACTGTTACCGAGCACGTGATGTGCACCAGGCATCTAAGCGGCGTGTTGTTTGATACTCGGCACATCGGAACCATGTGATGAGAGGAGCATTACAAACTCATTGCCGACGAGGAAAGAGATTTAGGGATCTGATTCTGGTCCCTTCACTAGAAATGAAAGAGCCAGAATTGGACATCACCTGAGTAACTTGGAAATGGATCATCCCTAACCCTGCACTGGAGTTCTTCCTCACTGGGAAGTCTCATCTGGCACATCCAAAAGAAGCTGTGTGTGTGTGTGTGTGTGTGTGTGTGTGTGTGTTACACTGGTGAGTAAACTATGAGTAGATGGTAGGCCAGTGATGGCGAACCTTTTGAGCTCGGCGTGTCAGCATTTTGAAAAACCCTAACTTAACTCTGGTGCCGTGTCACATATAGAAATTTTTTGATCTTTGCAACCATAGTAAAACAAAGACTTATATTTTTGATATTTATTTTATATATTTAAATGCCATTTAACAAAGAAAAATCAACCAAAAAAATGAGTTCGTGTGTCACCTCTGACACGCGTGTCATAGGTTCGCCATCACTGTGGTAGGCACTCAAAAATACTCCTCTTTTCCCACAAGGAGACACTATTTCCAAGACCTCTGCACTCCAGAGCAGGTGGCAATCAAGCACTGCCCAGTCCCTTCTGCCTGGTGGGAGACTCCTCTCAGAGTAGAGCAACCCAGGAGCCAGGTCTCTGGGTCCTCTGCCCTCAGAGGCACCTGGCCCCTCAGTCCCTTGCTATACAAACTCTGAAGCTCCCTGGAAAGGCTGCAGCCACACCCTGCTCAGCAGCGTTTACCCTGCGTCAACTTGGAAAGGTGGTGGGCTAGCGCTGGGAGACCTCCTCCACCCGATAGACACGCTGCCTGAAACTTGCCTCTTTCTTTGAAAATAGCCTATTTCCATTATTTTACTAATACACAGCGCTTCCCCTGCCACAGCAATGCTCCGTGAAATTTTTTCTTTGAATCAACGAATTCTTTCTTGGGCCAAGTCCTGTGCTAGATAGAAGCTGGGGGTCCAGTGGTAGTTTAAAGACATGGCGTGAGGCGCCACACTCTGATCAGGAGAATGAGTGTTAAACAAAATATTACAAGTAAGTGCTTGCCATAGATCTAAGTGCAGCCAGGAGAAGTAGACAATGTCATGTAAACACAAGACAAGGGAGGCCAAAAGGACCTGGGAGTCTAAGGATATTAGTTTGCTATCACCAGTATTTCTCGCCTTGTAATCCCCGTGAAATCATTTGGTCTGCTTCCGCCAAGAAATTAGAGGTGAGTTAATGAAATGTTTGACCAAATACAGCAGGCTAATTTTTAAGTTGATAATTTTGTATGTCCTGTGAATGACGTTATAAATATCCAAATGGACCTTGGCAGAAAAAAGTTTTCCTGGCTTAAACAAAACACACCTACAGTTCTAAAGGTCAGAAGTCTGAAATGGGTCTCCAGGTCTTCTGGCCAGGCTGTGCTCCTCCTGGGGGCTCTATGGGAGAATCTTATCTAGTAGCTGTCCCCCTTGGTTTGTGGTTTCCAGCCAGTAATTGCATCACACCCACCTCAACTTCCATCAGTCTCATCTTCTCTGATTCTCCTGCCTTCTACTTTCCTTGATAAAGTTCCATAGATTTCATTGGACCACCTAGATTATAACTATTCTGGATTATAATCTCCCCATCTCAAGATCCTTAATTTATTCACACCTGCAGTTGCTTTTGCCATGTAAGGTCACATATTCACAGGTTTCATGGAGTAGGGTGCAGACGTCTGCAAGTAGGCCATTATTCTACCACATGGAGCAAAAGAAGAGTTGAGAAAAGGGCACCAGGAAGAGAAGATCTTCAGAAGAATTTTTGAGGGACAGCAGGAGGGAAGCAGTTATAGTGAGCAGCATGGACACATCATCCAGAGAGTGTCTTATGGGAATGTCCAGAGGTGGGAAGAGATTTGTCTGCTTGGAACTGAGAGAGTCTGTGTAGTTGTGGGGAAGACGGAGAGGGAGAACAGAAAAGCTCAAAGCAGCTGGCGATGGCTCACTTATGGAAGATTTGACTGTGTTCTAAGATGCCTGAGGAAGAAGGATTTAGGTAAAAAAGAGATGGATCTATGCCTGTGATTTAAAAGATGACTTTGGTGGTTCTCTGTAGAATCAGATTACGGGGCAGGAATGAATTCTGGGAGGCCATGGCAATGAGAGGAAGAGATGATGGTGTCCTGTCTAGGATGGTGGGGCCAGATTCAGAAGTAATTTAAGAATTGGAGTCCACTGAGATGATGATAGGCCACTGGGTGGGCAAAGGTGAAGTGTTGTCGTGACCTCAAGTCTTCTGGTGTGAACACCTGGTTCACTGGCAGTGCCTGCATGAAGTCAGGAAGCTTTAAAGGAGTGGAAGGCATGTGGTGAGAGTTCACGAATAGAATTTTGGACCCAGTTTGAGTTACCTATTTGACATTCAAGTTGAGCTGCTGGGTACGCATGCTGATATGGAATAAAAGTCAAGGTGGGACTTCTTTTACAGACATGTATTCAGGCAATATGACATGCTGCAAGGAGATATGATTTGGAAGCAGAGCATGTTTTTCCAATAACTCTCCATGTGACTAGGTCAAGCCATATAAATCCTCGGAGCCTCAGTTTCCTTATTTTTAAAATTTGTGGTAAAACTTGTCCTGCTGACTGTCCTGTGAATCATATTACAAAATAAATACAAGTGCTTTGTAACCTTTAAATGTTTTATAAATGTTATTTTTATGCTTTCTAATTGTTATTAAATTAGGAGTAATCATTAGGATGCCTAAATTATGAGAAAGCATGTTATTGTTATTGGCTATAAAATAACCTTAATCACATTTAATAAAATTTTCTTCACTTTCTCTCTACATGGATTAAATAATTCCACTTCCTAAATCTTCTGAGATCCCATATCCTAATGATTGGATCATTTCTGTGGACAGAGCTGCTCTCGGACAAAACTGCTAGGAAGGTGGGGAGGTCGGGGTCCTATGACAGGATAGAGGGCAGAATGACTGGAGATTGCTCAGGGGAGGGGAGGTCAAGTGAGCATTCCTTGACTGTCTAGAACAGCCGTGGGCAAACTACAGCCCGCAGGGCGAATCCGGCCCGTTTGAAATGAATAAAACTAAAAAAAAAAAAGATCGTACCCTTTTTATGT
>NW_005875762.1:0-11332 GCF_000147115.1 Myotis lucifugus | reverse complement strand
TCACTCAACCTTCAGCGGGCGCTGCTGTGCGCCGGGGGCGCCTGGGCTGGGGCTGGTGGCAGACGAGCTGGCGTCCACTTTGGTGGGACTTGCCCAAGAGGAGGGCCAGCCCCTCCCTGTCCTGGGGGTGCCAGGCTGAGGGGCAGAGACTGACCAGGTGTGTGTGGGCCTTCCACACCCTCCCCCAGAGCCAGCGGGAGGCAGCAGGTCGGGTCCATGGGAGGGGCTCCATCTGCCCCATCTTCACCCCCCACCACCGGGTCCTGGCAGGCGAAGGGCTGTGGGCAGAGGCCAAAGCCACCTCCCTGCACACTCTGCCCGTTTTTGCCTAAAAGTGGGGCACAGACCTGCCCAAAGCCATGGCGGGAAGAGGGTCCAGGTCAGTGGGTCCAGCCTTGTTCTGGCCACGCCCCACCTGAGCCGCTCTGACATCCGGATGCCCCTGTGACAGGGAATTCTCATTATTCACAAAGCGAACTCCTAGTCACATGGAGGAAGCCTAAAAGGCCATGGACTTGGTCTAAACAAGCGTCCAAAGCACATGGCATCCATGAAAGAGAAAAATAAAAGAAGGAAAGGACAGTGGAAGTTCTGAGGAAGAAATCACTAAGAAATTGTTTAAAAAATAATAATATGAAGTGACAGGAAAAAATAGCAAATAAAGTTTCAAAACATATAATAGAGAACTGAAATGCATAAAAATGTCACAATATATATGCTGTATACGAGGCCCCTAGAACCATAAGAAATGCAAAAAATTCACGGTTAATAACTCATTCTCAAATTGCCCCCCTTAAACATCAAATTGCCCCCCTGTGAGCATGTGCCCCACGCTGGAAACCACTGGTCTCAGGTGAAAGGGGCCCAGGACGAGGGGAGCAGGGACCAGGCTCCGTGCACTCATGCTGCTCAGGGCTCAGCCTTGGCCCCCGGGACCCCAGAAGACGACCCTGGGGTCAGAGGGCCTGCCCCACAGGAAAGGGTGCCCCCCAGTGGCCGTGGACTGCGGGAGGTCCCCATGGAGAAGGAGTCCGTGGGCAGGAGGCAGAGGACGGCGTCCCTGAAGGTTGGACAATAGGGTTGGGCCCTGGTGCCCACTTCCTGAGCCTCTGGCTACTGAGGTGAGGGGCAGGCCACACACAGAGGAATGTGGGGCCAGTCTGGTACCCCTTTTCCTGCCCCACCCGCCCTCTGTGTCCACCCCTCTTGGCAGCTGGCCCAGGTTCAGGCCGCCTTGGACACCAGCCTGCACCCCATGCATCTTTCCCAGCCCAGTTTCCTAAGGATGGAGGCGGGGAGAGGGGGAATCCGAGTTCTTAGTCCACCAGCTGAGCACGTGGGCTGTAGGGGTGCCCCTCGGGCTTGTAGGGGCTCCAGGCCCTCCCAGAGCCAGCTTCCCCAGGACACCTGCCCGGCCTGCACGTTGGACCGGACCCTCAGCCGTGCTGAGCGGCTGTGAGGATAAGGACGGGGACCCCGGCGAGTGGCTTGCTCTGGTGGGCACCCAGCCCCCCAAAGGCACGTGCAGTGGCTCCTGGCAAGGCTCAGGGTCTCCCCCACCCCCTTGCAGGCTCCTCCCGCCAGGCCTCGGGGAGCCATCGCGAGGACTGACCCCAAGCCTCACTTCAGCACCAAGGACAGCGCCAGCATCTTGGGCTCTCCATGCGCTTGGCTGCGCTGACTGCCATGGGGTTAAGCCTCACAACCATCCCACAGAAGAGGAGAGGGGGGTTTGGGGCCCGGCTGGGGGGGCTCAGTGGTTGAGAATCGACCTATGAACCAGGAGGTCACAGTTCGATTCCCGGTCAGGCCACATGCCTGGGTTTCGGGCTTATTTCCCAGTGGGGCGTGCAGGAGGCAGCTGATCCATGATTCTCTCTCGTCATGGATGTTTCTGTCTCTCTCCCTCTCCCTTCCTCTCTGAAGTCAATAACAATATGTGTTTATTAAAAAGGCAGGCTCTGGTGACTTGCCCACGGCTGCCCCGGTTCAGCTCTTAGACATCACCGCTCGCACCCTGGGAAGTAACAGGGACATTTCCGTCCACTGGGGTCTCCGGCCACAGCCTCACAGTGACAGGTCCCACGCGGTGACCTTGGGCCTCTGCTTCGGGGCGCGGTGGCTCCAGAAAGCACTAACGGAGAAACCGCAGAGGAAAACGCTGGAATCCGTGCAGCCCTGACCTTCGGGGCCTGGGTCAGTGCAGCCTTCCCGAGGGCCTGGGGGAGGCAGCCAGGCTGTGGGGCTGCACGACCCTCCTCACCACCCAGCCCACAAGGGCCCAGGGACCGGGCGGGGCCGGCGGGGAGGGCAGGGCGCCCCGACACAGGAAATGAGTTCCCCACACTTCATATATTTTGTTGCCATTTTACAGGAAACAATAACACATGTTCCCTGTTGAAAAATTAAAAAAATGGAGATAAGCAAGTGAAAATAAAGATCCAGACATAAACGGCTAACAGTCTATTTTTGTCCCCCAGCTTTTTCCCAGGCAGATCTATTTGAGTAAATTTCCTATACGTTGTCTCCAACCCTGAGCCCTTACCACACATGGTTGCTCAGCCAGCCAGCCTGGGGGACCCTCCCATCACGTCTCAGAGCCAGGTCCCCGGGCCCAGGACTGCTCCAGCCACCGAGTCAGCGCTCCGTGAACGCGTGGGCAACAAGGTCAGGCTGCTCTGTCTGGCAACCTGTTTCTCTCAAAATTATTTTTATTAACAACATTGGATGGCCTTCCTCCTTCCCTTGATGGAATGTTGTCACCCCACAGCTCACAGGTTGGAACCCTGACTCCCAATGTGATGGTGTCAGGAGGTGCAGCCTGTGGTGATTAGGTCAGGAGGGTGGGGCCCTCGGGAATGGGGTTAGTGCCCTCACAAAAGAGACGCCACAGTGCCCCCTGCCCTCCACCTCCCGAGGACACGGGACAGCCGAGGGCTCTCGCCAGATACCCAGTCTGCCGGCACCTCCGTCCCCGACTTCCAGCCCCAGAGCTGAGAGGAGAGTGTGGCGTCTGTTACAGCAGCTGAACACACTGACATTTCACACCTACAGCAGGGGCCAGGGAGCGGCAGCCCTGGGGCCAAATCTGCAGGCTGCCTGTTTGGTAAATAAAGTGTTTTTGCAATAAAACCTTAGCAGCTCCAGATGGCACTAACGGGGAGAAACCGCGGAGGAAAAAGCTGGAGCCGGGTCGTCCTGTCCATTCAAACAGAGCTGTGTCTGCTTCCCTCTCCAGGAGCTCAGCGGGGTCCTGTCCCAGGGACCATGCGGCCCAGAAAGCCAGATGTGTTTAGTGTCTTACACGTGGTCCTTTAAGAAAAGGTTTCCAGGCCCTGGCGAGCACACTGTGCAAGACCCGCTCTCCCCTCTGGCTTCCCTGCCCCTGGCCCCCCATGCCCAGAGGGCACCCTGCTTGCCCAGGGTGAGGGATGAGAGAGAGAGAGAGAGAGAGAGAGAGAGACCCACTGACCTAATCCTAGAAACATTTGTAACCTAATAGCAGCCCAATGCCCTTTACTTTTGTCTATTCAAGTCGCTGGGTACCGCCCTCATGTGGACGAGGGGCCGGATCAGACCAGGCCTGAAGGTCAGGAGGCAGGACACAGGGCGGGAGCACGGAGACCCTGACGTGGGCCAGGGAGGCGGACGGTCCACAGGGGCCGTGTCTCCAGCTGACGGACGTCCTGGTTTCCTCTCCCTGACTCACTGGGCGTTTGATGATATTCTGGGTAAGCGCCCGCCCGGATGGGCTCTGCCTTTCCCCGCACTCTCTCCGTCCCTTTCATCCGTGACCCAGTTTTGCCGCCTCCTCCCCAGGAAGCAGCGCCCTTTCTGGGGAATTTCCAGAGGGGTGGGAGCTGGCCGGGCGCTGGGCTGCGTTCTGTTCGCCCCCCACCCTGTGGGATTGCGAGTCCACCACAGCATGGGGACCGAGGCTTAACGAGGAGGGAGCCCCACTGAGGCCCCGCAGCCAGGCCTACTGCTCCCCACACCCCCTCCTCACCTCTGACCGGGTGGCCGGACCTCAGCATTTGGGAGGCGCCCGGAAGGGGGACATGCAACTGAGGGCCATGCCCGAGCCCTTCCCAGGAGGGGGCCTGGAGAAGGCTCCGGAAGACCAGCTCTCCTCCCAACAGTGCTCCCGTTGCCTGGCAACAGGTGGCCGTCTTCACTGGCAGCCCTGGGGAGGGGGTTCCTGGCTGTCACAGTCAGGGTCCCAGAGCCGCCCGGCCAGGCTTTCTGCAGACCCTGCACCCGGCACCTGCTGTGTCCTGCCTGTTGGCCGGCGAGGAGGTGTTCACGGTGCTGCCCCCAGGGCCCAGCGTGCAGTCGGTGCTCGTAAGTGTTTGCCAAGTGAGCAAAGCAGAGAGAACGCGGAGAACAGAGGGAATCAGGAGAGAAGCACGAGAATGCAGAAAACGGAGAATCGGGAAAATGGAGAGATCCTTGACCTTTCAGCCTTGACCCCTGACCCTGACCCTAACCCATTTTCTCCCGATTCTCTCTGTTTTGTGCATTCTCTCCGTTTTCTGATCCTCTCCCCAGAGGAAAGCTACCAGGCACCTGCTGGCTCTTATGTTCACTGTGGACGCTCCCTCCCGGTGAAATCTCTGTGAAGACAAGAAAGATATAGGTGTTTGTTTGTTTGTTCCTGGCCGTGTCCCTGCAGCCTGGGACCGTGCCGGCACACAGTCCATGCTCAGTAAGTATCTGAAGGAACCAATGCCTGTTCTCTCGTCATCTGTCTGTCTTCACTAATTCCCTCCATCATGTCCCGCCTCCCCGGCCCCCACCCGTCTGCCTGCCAGTGCCCACACCCCCTCAGCCCCCGTGTACTTTCCGGGGCCCAATACCAGCTGCGCCCGGCGTGCGGCCAGCACTCAGCGCCTATAGGTGAGAGTCCTGACGGTCAGCGCCAGGCAGGCCCGGAGCCAGAGCCGGGTGAGCCAGCGAACATAGGGCATGTTCTGGGGGGATGTCCCACAGCCCATGGGGAGGACAGGCCCTGCCCGGGACAGGGGACCACTCACTCCGCCTGGGAGACTGTTTGCAAGTCCCAGGGGTCCAATGGACAAAGGACCTTCGGAGGTGGAAGCAGAAGATCGGCGCGAGCGCGAGCCCGAGCGCCCCCTGGTGGCCGCCACGGGCATTGCGGGCAACACACTGGGAGCCTGTCAGACTCATCCTGGTGGTTTCCGTTGCCATGGAATTGTACACGTTGCTTCACGTCATTCCTTTGCTGATCCTGACTCTGGGCTTGTCTTTTTCACATTCCCGGATCTTGTATATTTTTCTTAGGTTTATCCGGTGTTTCTATCATTTGTCTTTGGGGTGAAAACAGAGTGAAGTTAAAACACTGATGAGAAACATCGATCGGCTGCCTCCTGCACGCCCCCTACTGAGGATTGAGCCCACAATCCAGGCATGTGCCCCGACCGGGAATCAAACAGGTGACATCTTGTTTCATGGGACAACTGCAACCATTGAGCCACACCGGCCAGGCCAAACTAGTTTGAACTGTATCATCTATTTGCCCAAGACGACGGCTGGGTTCCTCCCAGCTCCCTGGCAATCCCCATCTTTCGGTCTTTGGGTTCCTTCAGGCGTCTCAGGGCATTGAAGCTGGACTCGGATGAAGGGACTTAGGAGCTGACGTTACGGAAAGCCGACTCGCACACTGTTGACAGGTTTGACGGAGTCACAACAGGATGACGCCAAGTCGGCAACTGCTCCCAGGAGGCAGAGGCTTAAACTCATCGACTGCCACCTGGAGACTGTGTGTGGGACAGGACATCAGATAAAAGACGCTGCCGACCTCGCAGGATGGGCCTGTCAGCTGCCTGTGAATGGACCTCTGCCCGCCTGCAGACCCTCCTACGCACGCAGAGGGCTCCCGGCAGCTAGCGCGTGTGGCCAGCTGCGCGCAGGGTCAGCACAGACCACCGGGCCACTGCGTGTCCTCTGAGGGGAGGGGTGCGGTCTTCCCAAGCATTTCCGCGTGCAGTTCCCACATCGTCTCTGAACAGCATGCGTCACCTGCACGCTGAGACCGAATGTGTGCAGCCCCCCCTCCCCGAATGCTGAGGGCCCAGGACCTGCCCAGGAAGCGGGAGCCGGCCCAGGGCCCAGACACACAGCGCGCGCCCTCTTCAGGGACCGGCTCGCACGCCCGCGAGGCGCCGGTGGACAGACGAGCAAGCGGCTCCTTGGGCTCTGACTTCACAGAGGGCCACGCCTTGTCGGAAGGAAAGAGCTTTATTTCGTGTGGAATCTCCATAAAGTCAGTTATAGAAGCGCCCGGTGAGCTCTCGCCCACAGGACGTTAAGACACACAGGACACTGGTCGCCACACCAGCCGGCCCCTCCCGGGAGCGCTTCCCCCGACGGCCCAGCACCCTCTTCTAGGCCAGAAAACTGCCTGTCATACAGGAAGAGTCTGTGACCACAGTGACCAGGACGCATGAACTGAGAACATTTCAACATCTTCCTACGAACCCCAAGGTGTAAAAAATGGGGGATTATGTCCCTTCAAGTAGGTTCTGGCCACAGATGAGCTCAAGTCGCTGCAGCTCAGACGAGGCTCACGTGGACGACGGAATAGCTCCTCCGCCCCGTCCTGTCGGCGCTTGTCCGTCACCCACTCACCCTGGTGGAGGTCAGAGGTCAAGGACACGGTCGTCAAGGGGACAGCAGCCGGCCTGGATGACGCCCCACCTGTGTGACGCCCCGTGTTTTAAACTCTGCAGGAGAAGTGACTGGAACCTTTCAGTCCTCACGGAGCCCCCCAGCCCCCGGGACCTGGGTGGCGTTTGGAGAAGTGAGGGTCCCGGCCGGGGCCCTGACCCTGAACACACACTGTGCTTTGTCTGCGACCCCTGCTCGGGGTCCTGCCTGGAGCGCCCTTCGAGCATAAACCCTGCCACCAACGGCGGGTGCAGCCTAGTACTGCCTGGCCAGCCTAGATGTTTAAAAGGGGAACAAGTACTTAAGTCTATGATGCAATCGGAGCTCAGACAGTTCCTTGAATTCTGTGTTCCCAATATCTGATTATTCCAGCCACACCCGATTGTAAAGCAGTTTTTATGAGCAAGTCAGCCTTTATCAGATCAAATCATTCCTGCTGATTTTTGCAGAAGCAACTGTTGGTTTTACCCCATTTTCCGGGTTCAGGGGAACTGTGGACTCAGGAGCACAGAGCTTCCGGAAGGAGGGAGCGGAGGGAGCTGGTGAGTCACTAAATGGATGAGAGCACTTCCTGCACCAGAGGCCCCGGCTGCTGCTCTGAAGCAGATGAGTGTCATCCTGTCCCTGAACAGCCGCCACCTGAGGCCATCACATCCGAGCTGCCCCCAGAGCTGTGTGGCGGGGCTCAGGCCGGGAGAGCAGCACAGAGAGCATTATTTACATCTCGGCAGGACCCAGTCACTGGGAAGGGAAGTGTCGCGCGCGCGTGTGTGTGTGTGTGTGTGTGTGTGTGCACGCGCGGGCGCGGGGGACTCTGTCTGCAGGGTGTGGGCACTCATGTTTTTCTCTGAAGCCTGAACCTGTCTGTGCAGCAAGAACAGCACCAGCCTATGAAGAGACCCCCAAGGCCACACACCGCGAGGACAGGCCTGAGACCCGAGCACATGCTCCCGAGACTCCAAATACGAAAGAAAGGCTGCAATTAACGCGCAGGGACATCCGAGATGAACGGAAACATATCTGAGAAAGAGGGTTTGGAATGGAACCCGCAGCCGGGTGGCTCAGGGGTTGAGCATCGACCTATGAACCAGAAGGTCACAGTCTGATTCCCAGTCAGGGCACAGGCCGGGTTGTGGGCTCGAGCCCCAGTGAGGTGCTTGCAGGAGGCAGCTGGCCCATGATCCTCTCTCATCTCTGATCTCTCTCTCTCCCTCCCTTTCTCTGAAATCAATCAATATATATTAAAAAAATGAACCCGCAGCCCATCAGGCTGTGCCCGGCGTGTGCCCGTGCCTGCAGCTCTCACCGATGTTATCACCCATCATCCCCCGCAGAGGGCTCCCCTCGGGGGC
This sequence comes from Myotis lucifugus, assembly GCF_000147115.1. Classification (NCBI taxonomy): domain Eukaryota; kingdom Metazoa; phylum Chordata; class Mammalia; order Chiroptera; family Vespertilionidae; genus Myotis; species Myotis lucifugus. Next base: position 3,293 of record NW_005875762.1, on the reverse strand, counting down.
ACAGGAGAGGCAGGATCAGGCGTGCCAGTTGCACGGTCTGAGAAGCCCAGCTACCGTCCAGTTTTATTTCAACAGGTTTTGGTAAGAGCTGAGCAGCCTGGAGTCCAGCGAGGCAGCGTGACATTCCTCTAGACCAGCGATTCTCAACCTGTGGGTCGCGACCCCTTTGGCGGTCGAATGACCCTTTCACAGGGGTCACCTAAATACATCCTGCATATCAGATATTTACATGACGATTCATAACAGTAGCAACATTACAGTTATGAAGTAGCAACGAAAATAATTTTATGGTTGGGGGTCACCACAACATGAGGAACTGTATTAAAGGGTCGCGGCATTAGGAAGGTTGAGAACCACGGCTCTAGAAGCTGCTTAGAGAGGAGTGGACGAGCATAAAATCACGGGACGCGTGACACACACGGCGGTGCCTGTGGAGACTGACTTCACTGTAACCGCAGGGGCCGTGGGAATCCCTCCCAACGGCAACAACAGGGAGGACGTGAACTTCATTGGCCATCCTGGTTTAATGAACCGTACAGAATGCTTTCACCAACAGCTTTATGCCCGTTATTAGAAGTTAATTATGAAACCTCGCGAGCAGACGCAGAGCCCTCGTGCACAGGGGTGAGCGGGATGTCGAGGCACTTGGGTGCGTGGAGGGAGGAAGTGACCCGCCCCCGGCCCCTCACAGTGACACTGGAGACCAGTCCGACTTGGCAGGAAAGGCCCTCGGCCAGAAATACTGCATCAGTGACGCAGGTAAGAGACAATATTTAGAAAATATTCAGGCTGCAAGGCTCTAGGCTGTAAAAATACAAAGGCTAAAAACAAAGCGTTTATAAAATTGTGCAAACCCAGTCAATTTAAACAAGTAAGAAATCAGAAGTTATCTTTCTTGCAGGATAGGTCCGTGGTGTCAGTAGGTTGTAAAATGATAACACTGGACAGGGACACTCACGCGGCCACATACACATTCCCGCCCCTTAAAGACTTACAATGTGGATCCTGAAACGTCCCAGTGTCCGGCACTCACACACGCACACGTATGCGCCCACGCACACACATGCACCCACAGGACACGACACGTGTTACACGATACATGTCAGACGGAGCACAGCAAGACGTTCTGGTTACAAGGACCTAACATGATTGTTCTGGAAATATTAAAAGCATGGTCATCTGAAAATATTATAAAACTTGTAGGTGAAACAGGACAACAAGGAGCCTTTGAAAAGCCACTGGTTGGCCTTCACTAGTGAGACAGTGTTACCTAACGTCGTCACGCACCCTCGATGCACTCAGCCGCCTCGGCCGGAGGTCACCTGAAAGTTCAGACGGGCTGTGGATTTCCCACAGGATGCGTGGCGGTTCAGGCCACCGATGGACACGTGCGGGTTCCCGGCCACGGAAGCCTACGTCCCTCCTGGGAAGCTGAGACCATTTAGGCTGGAGAACACCCCAGAGAAGGACAGAGACGAGGCGACGGAGAGGCTGGTAGAGGAGACTCCAACGGCGGGGGCGGTGGTGTGAACATCGCCGAGCGCAGAGCCTGCTGCGACCACAGCGCCGAGGTTCCAGCTGCATCACCACGAAACACTAGCTATCGAGCCTGTCCTGACGGAGACGGAGCGGGAGGCCCGGCCACGTGCTTCTGGAGCCGGTAGACGTGGAAGGTCTTGTTCTGAAACACGCGGGTGAAGAGCGCCGCGTAGGCCGGCAGGCCCCTCCGGATCTCCTCGCAGAAGCGGGGGTGGCCTGCCGGCTGCAAACCCGCCTCGTTCTCTCCCGGGCCGTCCATCATCTGAAGCCAAAACAAAACCAAGTATAAATTGGTAAAAAAAAAAAAAATAAATCAAACTTATAAGAAACAACGCGGCAGGGACAGGAGCTGGGTTTCTTCAGTGAACGTAAGGGACGTGGTTCCAACGGCAGTGGCTGCTTGAGGTCACACGGCGTCCCAGCCCCGGGGGAGAGCCGAGGCCGAGGAGGCGGGGGGCACAGGGCGCCCCAACGGCAAAGCTGGGACGGAGCTCGATCTTGTCTGAGGGGGACACGCTGTTTCTCTCACAAACTCGACCAGGAGGACTCGCTAGGACCCAGCAAACCTCAGCTCACTCGGTGGCCGCGTGAAACACGACACAGAGCAGAACGCACACAGCCCGGGGCCGGCCGCCCTGCACTCAAGGTGGTGAGGAGGCACTCTGCCTGGGCAAGAATCCGAGCTTCCAATCCTTCCCCCGGCTCCCCTGAGGCCTTTAGGGTGCGGGAGCAGGAGCGGGTGGTGAATGGAGAGTCACACACGGGTCCGTGGGGGGCGGGCAGGGCTCTGGGCCAAGCTCAGCTGGTGGCCACAGTGCAGGATCTGTGCTGGGCGCCTGAACTTGTCTAAGAGACTAGCTCTTAGCTCTCTGAGTCTGGAACCTTGTACAGTGGCGTCTGCCTGGAGTGCACGTGGACCCGGGAGAGCAGGGACATGGGGTCCGGGAGAGCAGGGAGACGGAGCGGCCGCCACAGCCACGAGGGACCAGCCCACTGATGCTCGAGCTTCAGAAAGGCCGAGGTTTTGGTTTTGGTTTTAACAGCAAAACCTTCCACATGACCCGTGGGCAGAGGCTCCTGACCAGCCAGCTGCAGGCCGGTGCCCTGTGTGCAGACGCCTGGAGACCATGCCGGCTCCGGGCCTGGCCCCTCTGAGAGCCTGGAGCCCACCCGCCCGCGCTCACGTGTCCGTTGGCCACGTCCAGCAGGTCCCGCAGGCGGCAGCCGCGCCGGTGCCTGCGCTCGAAGCAGATGCTGTCCTCCAGGATCACGAAGTCGGTGCCCAGGGCCCCGCAGCAGCGCGTGCACCTCCTCGGGGGGCCTCCGCGCATAGACCTGGTACACCTGCGGGCGGTGACCGATGAGCGGGCGGGGCCTCACCTCCCACGGGGCGGGGCCTGAGCCCTGGACACGCTCCCACCTAGTCCCCGGGCCCTTCCCAGGTCCCACGCAGGGCCCTCACCGCCCGGGTGCGCGCCCGCAGGCCGCTGTCCTCGTAGTGCGGGTGGTTGGTGAGCGTCCTGCCCGTGCACAGCTTGACCCCGGCCAGCAGCTGCATGCTGCCCGCGAACACGGCCGTCCGCGGGGTGTTAGAGCTGAAAGGTGAGTGTCTCAGCCCCAGCGCCGTTTCCCCAGGTCAGGTGACGGGTGGGGGTCCACCTGAATCGTCAACCCCCACGCTCTGCAGAGGAGCCGAGCGGGCATCCTTGGGGTGTGACCGGGGCTGGGACCTGCGCTGAGAGGAGCCGTGACCC
>NW_005875761.1:0-11336 GCF_000147115.1 Myotis lucifugus | reverse complement strand
AACAAACACATTAATCCAAAAGGTTAATTAACATATTTATTGCAGTTAACTCAAAATCTGATTGGAGTCTCCTGGTAGTTAAAGTGAAAATGAAACATAGCACATTGCCATAGTGCGCATCATTTAAGAGAGGGAAGTGTACTTTCCCACTATCCTTTATTCTTAGGGGATTAAAAATGTCCTGGTTCTAAATTCCGAGAGGAAGTTCTAGTGCGGACCAGCATTTAGGAGACTCTGGGAGATAGAGAATTGTTTCATCAATACTCCGTACTCATTGTCTTGCATTTGACAGGCAAGGCTCTGAATGCCCAGGGCTTGGGAATTGAGTTTTCTTCTTTGAAGGGTTACGTTGGCCACAGAAAGCTCAAACACTGACCTCAGCTCTATGGGCACTGTGCTCAGGTCACCTCGGCTCCCAGGTCAGCAGGGAGAGGAAGGCTACTGACTCCTACCATGTCCGACTCAACACGGTCCTTCGGAAAAAGTACCTTTACTCTTGGGCCCCTACATAAACAGACCAGCCTCCGCTACCCTGCCTCATGGATGTGTTTGCTCATGAAGGCAGCCATCACTCACAAAGAGAGGTTTGGCACTGTGACGGGAGTGGGGGGGGTGGAATATGGGGGAGGAGGCGGGGAGGGGGCACAGCCTCAGCCCTGCGATGACCTCTGCATAATCTTCTGTCTTCCTTCCTCATGGCATTACGGAATCAGAGCTTGCTTCTCTCCCTCTTCTCCAGACACCCCAAGGTGCTATTTGGGAGGACACGCAGGGACACCTCTTCTGAGCCCTCCCTAATATTCAAAGCAGAATTGGTTCTGGGACGGTCAACAGAAGCCAGACCAAGGATCTGAAGGCAGCGCAGCATGGAGGCAGATGGACAGGGGAGGTGGTCTCAGGCTCACGAACGCTGAGACAAGCTCCCTGCCAAGAAGAAGTAGGGAAGTCAGGCTCCACTCACGCACAGACCCACCGGGAAAGGCATTGCTGCTAAAGAGATTCCTTATATACAAGTTCCCCCATTCTCACCCCAGACTCCTTCCTTCAAAAGACACAGAACCTTGGGTTCTGGGTCAAGCTCCCGCCCTGCAGACCCCCCCTCCCCCACATCCCCACATCTTTGTTAGTAAATTGGGGCTGGAGGCTTCTTTTCTGTGTGAGTGTTTAATGAGATTATGCATGTCCAGTGTGTGGCACAGTGTTTGCCCGGGGAGCATGTGCCCACGTGGTGCTCCCTGGGGTCAGTTCCTCCTCCCTCTGCCCGGTTTGCCTGCTTCCCTCTCCTTTTCCCCTTTCCATCCCAGGCTCACCAGTGGGCAGGAAGCCTGTGCAGCCAGGGCAGTAGGAGCGTCCTTTCCACAGGGGGGGCTCTAAGACCAGGTAACATGTGTGGGAGACTTTGACAGTGTGCCTGTGAGGACTGGGCGCTGGTACCTATGGCTGGACATTTAAAAAATGACTTTTTTGAAATCTTTGCCTTGATATGCTATCATTTTTCCAGATGTCTTTTCCATACCTGTCTACAGATCTGTATGAAATCATAGCAGGTTCCGCAGCTGGGGGATGAGGCTATGGCAGCTGGGGACAGACACCGCTGGCACCGAGGAACAAGGTAGCCACCTTCTCTTGGCAGCAGGTCCATGAGGGGTGGGGGCTGCCAGGCTGCAAACCCTGGACGCAGAGCTCAGCCATCAGCTGGGCGCTGCCTGCAGCTGAAGCCCCTTCCCTTCCAGGCCTTCCCTCCAGGCCTGCGCCTCCCGCGTTGACCCAGGTCCAGGCTCAGGCTCTGGGGATGTGCAGGGGGCAAACTGGCTGGGTGGCCCTCCTTGGGTTAGACACGGGCCTTGAAGACAAAGAGAGAAGAGAACGAAGCTCTGAGCAGCTTTGTGCAGGCCTCCGGGCCTGGAGGAGGGACAGCGTGGGCAGAGGAGGCTGAGAGAACACCTTTCCTTGAGGCAGTGACCTGGAGCCCTGGGCCTGGGCGTGGAGGGCGGACCAGCATTCTGTTTACTACCTGCCCTGGAGCGATGCTGGGGCCCAGAAAACTCCTGCGATGCTGAAGGCACAGCATGAGAACCTGTACAGGGTGCCACCGAGTCCTGAGAAAACATCTAAGAATGGAGAAGTGCCTGCCCCACTGGCTTCTGATGTGCAAGTGGGGAGAGGTGCCCATCTGCAGCCTACCCAAAGCGCCCCCTTCTGGAAGTCAGCTCCCTACCGAGACCCACCAGGCAACAAGCACCCACATGGGCAGTTCTGTTCCCCTGTTCTCCTACCCTTCCCTCCCCCACCCCCTTAAAGTAGGCTGCCACCCCCACACCTACCCACCTCCCAAAGCTCCAGCAATAGAGAGGAGCCTGCCATCAGGGCCACCTTCAGGAGGAGATACTAGCCAATAGAGTGCTCTTTGTAGAGAGAGTGGTCTGGAAAGACATTAAACATGGCACCTTCAAAATAACACAAAAAGGTAACAAAATAAAACAAACAAACAAACAATAAATAAAAATAAAAGAGTAACAAATAAGATAAATAAAGCAAAAGGATAAATACAAAGAAAAATGGAAAAAAATTAACAAAATTAAAGAAAAAGAAAGGCCAAAGAAGTTGAGTCTAAGACCAACAGGTCACCACAAATCATCTCCTGGGCTATAATGGACAAAAACCTCAGCCTGGTCAGGGTCTTATATAGGAGTGGTTTGCAATTTCATCACAGTGGCGCCTTATGAGGTCAGATCAAGAAATGAACCAATTACAGCTGGGGTGTGGTTTGCAATTCCCTCACAATGGCTCTTTATGAGGTCAGACCAAGAAATGGACCAATCTCAGCTGGGCTGTGGTTTGCAATTCCATCACAATGGCCCCTTATGAGGTCAGAGCAAGAAGTGGACCAATCACGGCTGGTGATAAACCACAGTGGTTTTCTAAGTTTTGGGTCTCATGACCCTTATACTTTGGGAAAAACAAAAAGACAACCCCCAAAGAGCTTTCTGTTTCTATGGGCTTTAAATATTGATATTTACTTTATTAGAAATGAAAATCTGTAAGATGCAAGCATAAAAACACATGCAAAAGAAAAGTCTGACTGATTCTGATGCTCCAGGCCTCAGCTCAGATATCACCTGCTTAGAGCCCCTGAGAGGACTCCCCTGGTCCATCCATGCCTACCTTCCTCACCCAGCAGATCAGGTTTGTCATCTTCATAGCACGATGACAGGGCTTCCCATGAAGGGAGGAGCATGACTGTAGGGTTTCCCTGTGTCTAGCACAGTGATTGGCAACAAAACAAGTATTTCATAAATATTGTGTCACTGGGTTAACAGAGGAGTTTGGAGAACAAAAGAAAAGATGGCCCAACTACTTATTTAACCAAAGTGGCACTGTGGGCCAATGGGTGTGCTGCGTGCAAGAGAGGCCCCACTGGGAGCTGGTCCTGCCCCCTGCTTCTTCTCTTTCCCATCTACTCACTGCAACTGGTCCAGGGGACTCCCCCAGTGTCCTGTCTGAGGTGGTCCTGTTTAAGGGGGGCTGTCCCTTCTCCTGCTGCCTATTAGTGTGTCAATCCCAGAACCCATGCCAGCTATTTTATTAAAGGCTAAAATCAGCTAGGTAGGATTAAGGCTGAGGAACTGCCAGAAGCTCCCCAACCCCTGCCACCATGTAACAGACCTCTTCACCATTTCACCCCCAGCCCTACCCCACAAGTCAGTGAGTAAAAGTCTTAAATACCTTGAGCTGGAATAGGCAGCACTGCAAGTTTCTATACTTGTCAGGTGATTTTGAGTCTCTTTCTCAGACTCAAAGAAGAAACTGGGCCCCACTGGCTGCCTTGGAGGGCTGTGTGCAGTTTGTGGACCGGCAGGGCATGGAGCTGCCTCTTGGGTGCATGATAAAGAGAACATAAGAGGGGTTATTACCTTGAGAGTGGTCCTAAATACCCCACACCCAGGTCATTGCCACATCCCACAACCAGGGCAGACAATGCCCTTAGGTCAGACTGGATTTTAACTAAAAGGAATTATCGATGTGGGGACCCTTTGCTTGATTTTGTGAACAAACCAACCAAAAAAGACACTTTGAGGTAATTGTGAAAGTGTGAACATGGACTGAGCATTAGACAAACTTAAAGCACTCTGTGTCTTTATTAAAAAGGATCATGGCACCATGGTTTTTGTCAAAGATAAAAGGCCTTCTTCATGAAAGAGGTCCACAGTAAAATATCCTGGTTTCTGGGATGAAGTTTGTGTTTTTCATATTTCTTTAAGGTACTCTGCTGGTTGGCTGGCTGGCTGTGGACCCCACTGTTCTCTTCTTTTGAGTAGGTGAGTCTTCATACTGTTTTCTGCCATTTCCCCTCATACTTTGATTCTTCGCTTTTAAAATTTAAGACAGTTCAGAATCATTCTGATGTGGCTTTTGATGCAGTGGTTGCCTGTGCTTTACCCACTGGTCCCCAGAACTTCTGGAAATCACTGCCCAGTTTCTTAAAAGACCACTCTAGCAGGACAATCATGAGCAGCTGCTTTATTTCCATTTCCTGTGTGAAATGCCTAGCCTGGTTGGCTAGGTACCCTTGACCAGTAGTACGTTTTCCAGTGTCTTTTCAAGTATAATTGCATCATATTTGGATACTCCCATTGTTATTTCCACTAGTCACCCAAAACTTTTTCCACATCCTCACCATGAAGCAGTAAAAATGGACAATAACTGAAGACAACTTTAGCAAAACCCCTTATCCCACACGGAGTTCATTCCTGTGTTGTGCATGTAGACATCCAAGTAAAAACAACATCCAAGTAAAAACAACGGACAAGTTCAATCACAAAACACAATGAAATAGCATTGTGTGCTGGGAATGTGCAAAGTAAATTGGCTTCAGAGAGCTTGTTTGGAGGTCCTGACAGGGGAACACAGCAACTCTTACAACCTTGAGAATTTCTTGACAGCTGGAAGGAAGAGAATAATCCTTAATGACCAGAGTCACCCATGTGGGGGGTCTCAGGGCAGAAGCACATTTTGCAGGCCCCTCCAGCAGGGTATGCTATTAGCTTTGGATAGTTATAGATGGTAATTAAACTTATTGTGATGATCCCATTGTATGGTTTATAAATGTCAAATCACTATTCTGTACAGCTGAAGTTAATATAACATTGAATGCCCATTATACTTTAATAAAAATTCTTTAAAGAATAGATGAACTGATAAATAAGTGAATGGATGGATGAATGGGTGAGGGGATGGGTGGGCAGGTGGACAGGAGGTGGAGGAGTGAGTGAGTCCTGGGATGGAAGGCTAGCACAGAGCTCTCTGACCAACACACTGATGTTTCTTCTTGCTGTCAGCAGCCACCACCAGTGTTGTGGGCCTGCTGCTTTCCCTACCAGCCTTGCCTTCCCATTTGCCCAGGAAGCCCATGGAGCCACCTCTGTGTACAGCAGGGGAAAGTGTCACCTGGTCTGGGGCCTGTTACCACCATCCTCAACACAGTCCTCACCAGCTTCCTGCCGGTGGTCAGGTTGCCCAGCATGACCAACGTCCAGGGAAACAATACCCTCTTCTCTTCATGCCTATGATCTTCTGATTTCCTTGGTGGATTTAGGTTTTTAATAAGCCTGGGTTACTTTCCTGTTTTAAGAAATAAAAACAATAATGAGTTTTAATGAAAAGTCATAAGTAGCCCCAGATCTTGGCTTAATGTCATAAAGCACAGATTCTAGGTTCTGAGAGATGTGGGGATGAGTTTCCACCCAGCCACTGCCCTGCTGGGGGCTTTTAGCAGTGAGGATCTGCTCTGACTCTCCATTTCCTCTAGCAAGAGATAATACTACCTCCTGGCCTATTGTGAGATCAAGTGATATGACGTTATTTAGTGAAGGGCTCGGGATAGATCCTGGAATACAGTAAGTGCTTAGCAAATGTCCTCTATTGTTATCATTACTATGATTGCTATATGATGGTCATGTGAGCTGGCATAAGATCCCATGTAGGCATGGTGCCAGCTGCAGAGGCTGCAGTTCCAGCTGGGTTCCCTGGAGCCTACACTCTGCCATTGCCATGATGCCCTACAGATCTAACCCTGCCCATGTGCCAGCCACCTGTACAAGATGCTGCTCAGCTCCTCCAGGTTGGTGGGCATAAGGTACCAGTTCATATGGTCGCACCACTGCACGTACATCTCCATGCAGTGCAGGTTCATTGTGTACACCTCCAGAGCTCCACTGCTCACTGCAGGTGGTGGGGTGGAGGATAAAACAACAATTACACTTCAACTCCTCACAGCAGATTCTAACTTTATAGATTCTCCCTCCTCCTCCTGGTCCTCTCTTGTCCTCACTGAAAAGAACTTCCTCTACCTGGACAGTCAAAGTGGGATCGGTTTTTGTTGTCATTTTCGAAGAAACCCCACTTTCACTTTGAAGGATGAATATTTTTAAATATTTTTTGTGTGAAAACAATCCTATGAGGTATAACTGTAGCTGGAAATGCATCCCATTTGTGATTGGCCTACTATGTGCATGTAAATACATAGGGAAATCCAGAGAGCAACAAGGAAGAATGGCAGTTAACACTGGAGAGGCAAAACTAAGAAATTTAAATAGGAGAAGAATACCTTTCATCATCTAAAATTATGTGCACATACTTTTTAAAAGTTAAGTATTAGTTAAAAACATAAGAAACGGGCCAAACAAAGTATTTTATTTCCATGTGGTTGAGTATTATGGATCAATTTTCAAAACTAGTTAGATGTACAGCTGATGCTTGAACAATGTGGGCGAGCATTGAAGAATCCAAGTAAAATGTTGATTCCCCAAAAAACTTAGGAAAGAATAGCCTACTGTTGACTGGAAGCCTTACTGGTAACATAAACACATGATTAGATTATTTTGTACATTATATATTGTATTCTTCCGATAAAGTAAGCTATAGGAAAGTGTTAGTGAGAAAACCACAAAAGAATATATATACAGCCCCGACTGGTTTGGCTCACTGGATAGAGCGTTGACTTGCTGACTGACGGGTTCCAGATTCAATTCCAGTCAAGAGCATGTACCTTGGATGTGAGCACATTCCCTGTAGGGAGTAGTGTTCAGGAAGCAGCTGGTCAATGTTTCTCTCATCAATGTTTCTAACTCTCTATCCCTCCCTTCCTGAAGCAGGAGGTCCCGGGGGGGTGAGGCCGAACGGAGTCCTAACAAAGCATGCCCGACTCCGGGGACCGGTTCAGTGACGCAGATCCAACTTTATTGTGTGAGTGCAGCAACATATATAATATTCCAGACCAATCAGAAGTTTACAACATCCATAGGGCAACTAATAGTAGGAAAGATCAGGGTACTATGTAGGGGCTCCTGGGGGTCTTCTCAGGCGGGCGATGCCACTTCCTGGTGTGCCGAGGAAGCTTATATAGGCGGAGTGTGCTCACGCCATTGCATCTGCCGCAGAACTGAGATAAATCTCCTGAGCTCTCCCTACATCTCCCCCTTCTTTTCTTATTAGCGTCTGCTGGACGTGTATGATCATGGCTTGCTGAGCACTTAGCTTATTGAACATGTTGTATAAACAGCGAAATAATACTATTTCTACGATGAATTCTGCTATCATAACTCCTCAAATGAGGAGGTTGGCTGGGTTTAACCAGGAGGTCAGACGGCTGAGGGCATCACTTAAGAAACTAAACTCAACGGGTTTCACTTGGGTATTATTGCATGAGGTGCTAGGTATATCCACCCTTGTCCCGGGGCAGTCCCATTATCTAGAGTCCACTTAAGGAGGTTAGGGCTACTGCTATCAGCCCATACAGTCCCATTCTATGGCAATGAGACAGGTTCTGCTCTGTCACAGGGTAAGTCCACAGAGCAGTTAGACACTTGGACAGCGGAGAATTGTAGGCTGTTGGCGCTGACAGGCATGAGCACCCCTGGCTGAGGTATGGCCGCCCATACATGTTGTGCTCATGCCTGAGAGTTCGCTGTTATCATGGCACACATTAATAGGAATAATGTCCCTTCTGATGGATTGTCTTCTGGTGCCATGCGTGCAGCTTGGTCCTGTAGGTTCTTGATGTCTCCCCAGGTAATGTTGTGGGCCCGTCGGTGTCTTGGTCATCTCCGCGCTGGGGCTGGTTGTCCTCTATGGTCAGGTCCTCCATTTCCTCTACCGGGGGTGATGGTGGTGGTGGTGGTCTATGGCTCATCGCTGGTGGTGCAGGGTTTGATGTTACTGGCAGGAATCCACACGGGATTTTTCTCACCTTCTGGAAAAACACAAGCAAACCCTCTCCCTTGGGTTAAGAGTGGATCGGGGCCCTTCCAGGCCCCAGTTAGTGGATCTCTCCACCGGACCAAGGGGAGAGGTGTTGGTACATCCCTGAGACCTCCCCAATGTTTAAAAATGGGAGGAAGGCCATCGGGGGCAAAATGAAAGTAACTGAGAGTTAATAAGGCCTGTTGTAATAGTTGTTGGGGCATGCCTGTATGGTCATGTTGACTCAAACCGTGATGTTGCAAGAAGCCAGGCTCGGCTGGGATGAGTAGCAGACCTGTGGGAAATCTGCTCCCGTGTACAGAGTCACTTCTTGTAAGATTTTGAGGCTGCGGGGACGTAAGGCTTGAAAGGTTAAAGGGGGTGGATAGAGGGACCGCTGTTAGCGGAGGGCGTCCGAGGGCAGCACACAGAAAGCAGTTGGTGGCATTTCCTATTGTTGTGCTGTTTAGGAGTGTTACTTGCCCTAATGACCGTCAGCCAGGAGAAAGGATGAGCCTGAGAGAGGTAGGTATTACAGTGAAAGTGGGAGGAAATGTTAGAATGCACTGTTACCAAAGGGAAAAGAAAATAGGAAGGAAAGGAGCAGTGGAAGCCGGGGACCTGGATGGTTGGATAAGAAATAAGACACTGACCATGGGAGCCATTTCCAGGGATGCAGCCTGGAGAGTAAGGCATTGTTGACACCAACTGGACTGGATTCAGGGCTGAGCCCAGCTAAGGCCTCTGTACAAACGTTTAATATACAGGCGAGCAGGTGAGGAGCTTTACTCGTCTCTCGGCCTCTGCAGACCAGCGTTGCAGCAGATTCAAGCAACAGCGGCCTCCTGATCACCACACGCTCTGCCTGGGGAACAGTTGCTGTGTGTGAAGCCTCCCTCCACCAGCCAGAAGAGCCACCACAACTGTGAACAGCACCCACCAGAGGCTCTGCTATCAACAGAGGAGCCGCTGCTACCACAACCGCCCAAGGAGCAACCACAGCCCGAGGAGCCACTGCCACCCAAGGAGCAGCCACTGCCACCCAGGGTCCAGCCACTGAACGACTCAACAACTAGTCATGTCAGTGAAATCAAACATGGCTAGACAAAGAAACCCCCAAAGGAAAGAAAAGGAGGACTCGCCAGAAAAGCAGCTAAGTGAGACAGAGATATGCAACATGACAGAAAAAGAATTCAGAATAAGGTTCCTAGAGTACATGCACCGGATGTTCAAGAAGCAAGAAGAAACAGATGAAAAACTCAACTACTTATGCAAGAAGCTAGAAGAAACAGATGAAAAAATCAACAACTTAAGTAAGTCCCAAGAAGAAATGAAGAGCGACATAGCTGCAATAAAAAACACCATTGAAAGTCTCAACAGTAGACTGGGAGAAGCGGAGGACCGAATTAGTGAATTAGAAGACAAGGAAGCAAAACACATTCAAACTGTACTGCAAATGGAGAAAAAAATTAAAAGACAGGAGGAGAGCCTAAGGGAGCTTTGGGACAACATGAAACGAAACAACATATGAATAATAGGGGTGCCAGAACAACAGAAAGATGAACATGGATTAGAAAACCTATTCGAAGAAATAATATCAGAAAACTTCCCTGAGGTGGGGAAGAAAAGAGTCACACAAGCCCAGAGAGTCCCAAACAAAGTGAACCCGAAAAGACCCACACCAAGACACATCATAATTACCATGGCAAATGTTCAGGATAAAGAGAGAATCTTACAGGCTGCAAGAGAGAGACGGAAAGTAACATACAAGGGATCTCCCATTAGATTATCAAATGATTTCTCAACAGAAACACATCAGGCCAGAAAAGAATGGACGGAAATCTACAAAGTGATGCAAAGCAAAGGACTGAATCCAAGAATACTCTATCCAGCAAGGCTATCATTCAAAATTGAAGGGGAAATAAGAAGCTTCACAGACAAAAAAGGGCTAAGGGAGTTTATCACCACCAAGCCAGCCATGCAAGAAATGCTAAAGGGACTGGTGTAAAAAGAAGAAATATCAAGCTCAGAAAGAAAACAGCCACACACACACAAAAAAAAGAAATGGCTACAAACAAGTACCTTTCAATAATAACTTTAAATGTAAATGGACTAAATGCTCCAACCAAAAGACATCGAGTGGCTGAATGGATAAAAAAACATGACCCATACATCTGCTGTCTACAAGAGACCCACCTCATTAGAAGGGACTCACACAGACTGAAAGTGAAGGGATGGAAAAATATCTTTCACACAAATGGAAAGGAAAAGAAAGCTGGGGTAGCAATACTTATATCTGACAAAATACATCTCAAAGTGAAGGCCATAACCAGAGATAAGGAAGGCCACTTCATAATACTAAAGGGATCAATACAACAAGAAGATATAACCCTGGTAAACATATATGCACCCAATGCAGGAGCACCCACATACATAAAAAAACTTCTGGAAGATATCAGGGGAGAGATTGACAATAATACAATCATAGTAGGGGACTTTAATACACCACTGACATCACTGGATAAATCCGCTAGACAAACAATCAGCAAAGAAACAGCAATCCTAAATGACTCACTAGATCAGATGGACTTAATTGACATCTTCAGAACACTTCACCCCACAGCTGCGGAATATACATTCCTCTCAGGTGCTCATGGGACATATTCAAAAATAGACCACATATTGGGTCACAAGCAAAGTCTCCACAAATTCAAGAAGATTGAAATCATAAAAAGCATCTTCTCAGACCACGATGGCATAATGTTAGAAATAAACTACAATAAAAACAACCCAAAATACTCAAACACTTGGAAGCTGAATAGCATGTTATTAAATATTGATTGGGTTACCGATGACATCAAAGAAGAAATTAAAAACATCCTGGACTCTAATGACAATGAAAACACAACAATCCAAAACCTCTGGGACACAATGAAAGCAGTCCTGAGAGGGAAGTTTATAGCTCTACAGGCCTATCTCAAATAACAAGAAAAAATGGTAGTAAATCATCTAACTCTACAACTCAAAGAATTAGAAAGACAGCAACAAGAAAACACCGGAGAGTGAGCAGAAGGAAGGAGATAATAAAGATTAGA
>NW_005875760.1:0-11336 GCF_000147115.1 Myotis lucifugus | reverse complement strand
GCACAAAAATGCTCTCATTGTGTTCATAGAGGTATGAAAATGAAGTGAGCCAAACAGTAATATGCCTTGAGCATCTTAGGTCTTTCCTGTCTTCTGCGAGTTAGAATTACTACAGACTGATCTTGAAAACATGTGACTGGATTTGGCCAACTTGAAATTTTGTTTTATAACTTTGTGGGAGGGAGTTAGATCACTTCTCTTAGGCTATGATTTGGAAGGGTAAACGATAGTTTATGTGGGAACTTCAAGGAACAAACCCCACATAATTGCAATTAGCGTGAAATGAAAGATGATGTTGTTGTTGGTGGTGATGGTGGTGGTAGTGATGATGATGTTGCTGGTATGGTGCTGGTGGTGATGGTGATAGTGCTGGTAATGATGGTAGTGATGGTGATGGAGGTGGTGGTGGTGGTGGTGGTGAAGATGATGATTGTGATTCAGATATAGTATAATTCTTATTTGACCCCCACAGAATCTATTTAGTAGGTTAAACAACTTTCATTCACTCATGGAACTTGTTCTGTGATGTCCAAGGCCCACTGATGCTCATCACCAGTAGACTTTATGACATTTCTGTGCATTTCCTACCTAATCAGTTAGGTCGGATTTTTACCAAAAGCCAGCTGTGCTTCTTTGCAACCTGTTTCTGTCAGTTGTGTTTGTTATTACATAGATTAGTTAGATGTCATGTCAACTGTTACTATTCGTATAATACTAGTAATTAAGGTGAGTGGTTTGGAAAGACTTGTAAAGGTGATTTACTGAAAACTTGCTATTGAATTAGGAATGTGTATGGGTAGGAGAATGTGGAAAGAACTGAGGGGTAATCTAGAAGGATCTTGCACCTTGATTGCTCTGTGAATGCCTTCTAGTTCTCACTCAACTTTAAGGAAATTGGTTGAAGTTTACAGGTAACCCATCATGAAGATGATAGGGAACCAGCAGAGCCATTCTTGTATGAGGCTCATTTTTGTATTAGACAATTGGCAAAGAATTTGTACTTAGATATTTTATTGTAGTTTGAAATATAAAGTACATAGATACCTTTTGTTTTTCAAATTGTATTCTAAAGGTATCGTTTACTGGTCCTGATTGTATCTAAGTGCTTCCCAAATGTGCCACACACTGCAGCAGAGCTTTACATAAACTCTGTTATTTAATCGTCACAACAGCCCATTTGAAGAGACTCCTATTTTCTTCACTTTACAAATATGGCAGCTAAGAGTTAGATAACCTGTGTAATTTCCCCAAGCTCCTAAAACTGGTAAATGCTAAATCTGAGATTCTGTGTTCTTGTCTCCCTAACTATACCATCTCCCGTCAGCAGCCAATGCAAGATTTTTGAATGCAATAAATCTTTTTGAATATAGTAGTTAGTAAGATCTTGTTATGAATCAGTAAGTCAGTCTTTATTAGAACCAAAACTGTAGGTTGTCAAAGAGTGGATTAGCTTTAGTTAGTGCAGGAAATATAGACAAAGCTTGACTTAAATCTTAACTATGTTTATGCTGCTTATACTGCATTCTGGTCCTTTTCCCCCCTCTTTTGTTTGGTTACATACCTACTTGGGACAAGAATATTGCTTTTACTTCTTAAAAAATGCTTGTAATTCATTTGATTCTTAAAAGAAAAGTAATAGGGCAGGTATAATTAACTTCATTTTGTAAATGAAGAAACTAAGGTCATTGAGAAGGATGTAGAGTTGGGATAACATAAAAAAATCCATATTGCAGATGAAAAGTTGGATAAAGAAATATTTGCGGTATCAAACAGATATTTAGTTAAAAGAGAAGAAAGTTGAGGGGATTATCTTCTAGGATGTGGAGAAGTATGATGTGGAGGCTTACGATGGGCTGTTTTCTGGCTACATCTGAGCATTGGGTTAATTTTTTTTAAGGATTCAATTTCAGGAGGGGCGATTCGGTGTAAAGATGGGAACTCGCTCTGGTAGAAGGAAAGTATTGGTTAATCTTTTCTGTGGGATTGTATAAAACAGTTTTAGATTCTGTCCAGATTCAGAAAAATAAACTAGCCAACCAAGTACAGCCTTTACAGTTACATATATTTATTTTACTCCTAAAAAACAGCAACACCAACAACAGTGAAATCATAAACTTGGATGCAGCCTGTAATATTTGAATGCACTCAAAATAAATTATATAGATTTTTATTATTCCTTTCATTCTAGGAAAATAAAGAATGGTGACATAAAACAATGTACTTAGGTAGGAAGAGGCTTCTCAACAGATTCACTTATAGCAATTTATATCCTTTCCTACTGAGTGATTTAGTTATTATTCCTAATTCTCCCAAAGAACACTTTAAAAGTAGGCCCAGACAGCAATACACTGGTTAAGATGAAGAGTGGAAGAAGAGATAATGGAGTTAAAAGTTAGAAGTATGTGAAATTCAGGAATAAGAAGCATTGTTGAACGAGGTTACAGAAAAATAATTAGAAAAGTAATCAGTAGATAAGAGACACTTAGAAATCTATTTTAAGGAGGAGGCTCAGGAGTTCACTGGACTATCACCCACACGTGTTAATTCTGTGGTGTGAGATTCCAGAATGACTGCTAATTTTCACTTACCAGAGAAAACCAGTTTGTTTTCTGGGAGAAATTACTTTTTTAAAAAAATATATATTTTATTGATTTTTTTACAGAGAGGAAGAGAGAGAGATAGAGAGTTAGAAACATCGATGAGAGAGAAACATCAATCAACTGCCTCCTGCATACCCCCTACTGGAGATGTGCCCGCAAACCAGATACATGCCCTTGACCGGAATCGAACCTGGGACCCTTCAGTCCGCAGGCCGATGCTCTATCCACTGAGCCAAACCGGTTAGGGCGAGAAATTACTTTTTTATATATCACCACAAAGCTTCACAATTTTATGTTATTATTTTTATACTGTGTCCTTAGTACACTTATGCTTAGAAAATTAAAAATTAGAGAAGCAATGAAAAGATTGGTGAGGCAGCACTATGAGCAGAGATGAAGAGAACTAAGAATATATTTGCTAAATCAGACATTTAAAAAAAAAAATCTAAAGCACTACTAATTATCTGGAGGGGGAAAAAAAGAGAGAAATCAGACCACAAGTCAGGTGGTGGACGTGGGTTAATGCTTAGGGATTTTTAGTCAGAAATACTCAACTTGACCTCTTTTGTACTTCAAAACAAGACGAAAAACCTCTAATACATCACATACATTTAGCTCACCAAGGATAAGAACAAAAGTGAGGAAGTAAAAATGAGGAAGAAGAAATAAGCAAAGAGAAAAATGAAAGTCTTGATACCTGGAAAGGTAGATAAAGGAGGAAAAGATTATGCAAAGTCCAAAGAAAATACCAGAGGAGAGAGAGCAAGGGAGCTGCCCTCAACATGCAATTCCAGCACGTTCTTCCTTTATCTGGTCCAGGCTTCTGTCCTCTAACATGGCCCAATCTGTTTAAAGGTTTGTCATGATTGCGATTGCCTTTTCCTGAGCCCAGGTTAAGAAGCCTGATCAAGCCACCTCTGTTCTTACCTGAAGTCCACTGTTCCCTGACTCTCTCGCCCAATGGATGCCCCCAGAAGCTATGAGATATAGAGGACTTTCGAGTGTCTCATTGAATTTATCTTTCTCTTCTCTATTTTAGCTTCATCAGTGAAGTTTTCCTCCTCATTTCCAAACTGATGTATTTAAAATATTTTTTTTTTTATTGATTTCAGAGAGGAAGGGAAAGACAGAGAGAGAGGGAGAAACATCAATGATGACAGATAATCATTGATCAGTTGCCTCCTGCATACCCCCTACCGGGATCAAGCCTGCAACCTGAGCATGTGCCCTGACTGGAATCAAACCATGACCTCCTGGTTCATAAGTTGACGCTCAAACTCTGAACCACACTGGCTGGGCTGAAAGGGATATATTTAAATATTCTGATTTATATCATTTTAGGGTCTCTGTCTCCCCCAGTATGCTTTCGTGTATACTCGCATACACACACACACACACACACACACACACACACACACACACGTCAAGTAGGGCGCACTGGGGTTGGCATAGCTACACCCCTTTCTCTTTCTTAGTGGTTTTGAGAACATTTGAAAGCTGATGTCTGGAAAAGGAAAATTGTTTTATATTTTGTTGAAATTTAGTACATATCTATCACAACAAATAAACCAGATCATACTTTTTAAGTTTAATGATTGTTTTTCCCATTCTGTGGGAATATATTTCCTGTTGATTACTTACATAATAGTACTAATTTCGGGAGCACCTTGATGAGCACAATTGTACTCCGAGGCCTAGGTGATTGAGGTTGTAATATTTCTGGATATTTGAGACATTGGTAGAGATCACTGTTCAAGGAAACTGACATGCATAACCCTTTCTGTGGATGGAGGCTACATCTTAAATTAACCAGAAGTTAGAGAGCTTTTTGCTGCTTATAGCCCTGACTTTCAACCAAATAACCATAGAAGTACTTTGTTCAAAAGCACCCATTTGGCCTAGATGGCTGCTCACCAGTGTGATCTCATTTTATAGTTGCTTCCACGTGGGTCACAGTGATGTCACAGTCCTCTTCCCTGTGCTGCTGGCCGCTTGGCCCTAGCCCACTGGGATGTCCCCCTGCAGATCCTGCTGTCATTAACCCCCCCCCCCCCCCACATGTTCAGTCTGGGCGTGCAGCCTGGACCCAGCACTCAGGGCAGTGGCTTATGCTTCTAACCTACTTCTTGAGGCATCTTAGACATCTACTGAAAAGGTTGGTCTGTCATTGGAGGAGAGTCTAGATTTTTACCTTTTCCATCACATCTTGCAAACCAAAGCCCTTAGATGTTAAAGGATGCTTTTAAAATCAGAAAATTAGTTTAATCACAAGAGAATACAGGTTACCTTGACTCATGTTTTAAAGGTAGCATACTATAAACAGCGTCTCAGTGAAATATCTGAGCAAATATCAAAATTCGATTATTTTAACATTTGTATCTAGAGCAATGATGGCGAACCTATGACACGCGTGTCAGAGGTGTCACGCAAAGTCATTTCTTTGGTTGATTTTTCTTTGTTAAATGGCATTTAAATATATAAAACAAATACCAAAAATATAAGTCTTTGTTTTACTATGGTTGCAAATATCAAAAAATTTTCTATATGTGACACGCCACCAGAGTTAAGTTAGGGTTTTTCAAAATGCTGACACGCCGAGCTCAAAAGGTTCGCCATCACTGATCTAAAGCCACCATGATTTTTCTAAGGTTGAAGATTTTATGTAGTAGTCTGTTGTTGTTTTTAAAATTAGGATAAAGGACTTAAAATTTAGTGTTAGGCTATAACATATATGAACATTGGTACTTGTGTTGAGCTGGACATTGGGAAACTCCAGTTATGTTTTCCTTATGGCATCATACTTCTCCTAAACAGCAGATTTTCACATACTTCTCTTAAACAGCAGGTTAAAAAAAATAATTCCTATGGTGACTATAGTATTGGAAAGTTGCTAAGAGAGTAGAACTTAAAAGTTCTCATCACAATACAAAGAATTTATAACTATGGTGACAGAAGTTAGCTAGATTTATTGTGCTGATAATTTTTCAGTATATACAGATACTGAATCATTACGTGGTATACCTGAAACTAATATAATGGTATATGTCAGTTATGCCTCCATTTAAAAAATAATTGCTAATACCTCATGCCATATCCCAAATTTCCTCCTCTTCCATTAAATATGTTTTCTTCGTTAAGTAATTTTATTTTAGAATAGAGTGTTTGACATCTTTAATGCATCAGTGGCCTATCTCCAGATTCCACATTTCCAGTGGCATTTCTGTTTGGAAATTTTCCATGCCATGTCTAATGGTATGCATCATGCCCATTCTTGCACATCTCCCCTGTGTTTCAGTTTGTGCTTCACTGTCCTCTGGCTAGAATTCATACATTGACTTTAAATGATCCTTAGAAGATGCTCCCGGGAACATAACTGCCATTCAGCACCTGTGGGCCAGATTACCTCTCACCTGGATCCTTTCAACAGCCCCCTTAATGGTTTCCCCACTGGCGTTCTCCCCTCTTTCTAATCCATCCTATACACCAAGACTAATCCTGTTACTGAAGTACTGTTTTCCTCGCACTCAAAAACCTTTAGAGTCCTCCTCCATCCTCCCACAGGATGAAGTCCAGACCTCAGACAGCCAAGTCTTCCTGCAGCCTGGTTCCATTCCTTCTGGCCCTCTTCCTGTAATTCCCTCTTCAGCTGGACACTTGCCCCAGTCTCCTGTCTGCTCTCCTCTGTACCTCTGTTTATTGTGCCTTTTCTTATAGTGGCCTTTGTCTCATCCAAATCCTACTCACCCAGCCTTCAAGTTCCAGCCCCGCTGCAAAGCACTGTCCTTATATATTACCTTTTATTATGCTTGTTTGTTTATACATCCTGCGCATCGCCCTCCACCCCAGTTTGTAATTTCTGGAAAAACATATCATTTATAAGCAGGAATGGGTTGTTACTCATTGTGTAGCTCTCTCTGTAAACTGGAGCTTTAGGACTGTGGTTTATTGTCAGTTTGTGAGGTGCAATGGCCTATTATTGATTGTATTCTACCATGAATAGCACAGTGTCAGAAGCTCTTTCTAAGATAAGTTTCCCTGTGTGCTTGTTGGATAAATACATAGATACATTAAGTTTATTTTGTTCTTAAGATGGGTAAATTATTTTAGCATTTAACTTAACATGTGAGCATGTATATAGGGATTGGCTTATTTCTTCTGGACATGAAATACATCCCGAAAGCCCCAGAGTCATTCTGGACTGTCATGACTTGTGTGGTTTGTTTAGATCACAGTTAGTGCTTAGTTAGAGCTAAGTTGGTGGCCAGGGCATTCTTCCAACCAAATTGGAGAAGTTCTCCAAAGTGTTCCAGGAACTATTTGGAGGCCACCTCAGGTGACAGAAAGCTCAGAAGGACAAAAGATGCTCGTTGCAAAGATCAGCTAAGCAGCCTTTTTACAAATATTCAGCCAGTTGTCAGCTCTTCCTTGATCATGCCATCATTACTGCTTGCATTCGTCTGACAACAGGCGAAGAGAATAAAGGAAAAAGATAGGGGGACTTGGGAGGGATTTTCTTCTGCGCTTAAGCCAGGCTTGTCACACTGCAGGGGCACTGTGTCTGGTGTTAGTAATCTCATATGTCACTTGCAGTTTATTATTACTAAAATATAAACCTATTTCTTAGAAAATTTTGAAAATTTTTCAGAAGATTACAAAATGTCACTTAGACTCTTCTTTCAGGAAAGTGGTGGAGGGGTGTTAACTTGCTAAATGTCATTGCACTACTTGTTTTCAGTTGCAGATTAATAGCAGGTGGTGGCCATTTTTCAAAGCAAACAGGCTGTCTTTTTAGTTCAGTTAGAAAAAAGCACTAATTCTTTACTGTAGCCTGAAATATTCTGTGCAAGGTGACAAATGGCAAGGATGACAAAACATTCAACGTATTAGAAAATAGCTGGCTAATATTGTAAATTTTTAAAGGACCAAGCCATAACTTGGAGCAAAGTATTTCTTTTACCAGACATAATTGAGTTTCACACCTTGGCATTTATGCTTAACATATGTATCTATTACTTTCAGTGAATGTATTTTCCTGCAGCTGTTTTGATTTGTGGTCTGTAATATCTTTGTCCACTTCTGCAGTACTCATGTCAGATAAGAAACGTGTCTGGAAAGGAATCACATCTCAGAAACTCTGTAGATGGTCACCCATCACCCATGCAAATGCATGCTTGTGCTCCTGTGTTTGGTGGGGGGTGAGGGCCTCAGGTTGGTGATATGATGTTGGAATAATAAGAATTTTTGGTTTTGGACTCTTTTGCTTACTCACAGACAGGTTTTTAAGAATATTTGAGATATTGTTTAGTATGCCAACATGAAATGTGAGTCAAGGAAACCTGTATTCTATTCTTAGCTCATGATTAACTAGCTTTCTGATCTTATGAGAGTATAGTTATTTCACGATTAGATCTTTAATATCTGAGTACCTTGGATTCTAAGGTATATGCCTCTTTCAAATGTGTATATGGTTCTTTCTCCTTTTTTTCTGAGTATTTTTGATAGCCTATAAATATGGCATTAAATGTCATTAATGGTTTGTCATTAAGAACATAGTTTTGCATGCAGTATACTTGCACTTGGTTTAAGAAGCTTGGGGAGGGTCACTTTCCATTAAATTATCTTAGGCTGGAATTTGATCACTTAGCCCCTCAGTCTGAACAGTTGCTGGGAGCATTCTAGCATCTGATCAAATGATGGGTGAATGGAAATCATACTCACAGGAGGAGGATTTTTAAGCCAAAAAGATAATATATAATTAAAATGATAGTCATAACCATAAAGCACACAGGATATCATGTCAAACAATTAATAATACTCTGACTGCCCAGCAGGCAAAACCAAAGCAAAGTCATGAAGTTGCTCTTTGCTCTTGGGTACAGCATAGAGAAGGGTCTACCTGGTGAGAAGCGCTGTGTTCACGAGACAGCGCTTCAGCTGTGGATTTTAGGCAAGTCTCTTGTCTGCAACTGTTTGCTGTTGTTTTTTTGCTGTAAAAATACTAAAAACTAAAGAGGTGGATGCAAAACTGTACTACTTCACATTGCTATGTGGTGAGGCTTTCTCGTGTGATTATGTAATTTCAGATCTCTAAAAGTGATTAAGGATGTTAAAAATTGTAAATTAACATTTTGATTACATCCATTCTTGAGTTTCTTGGTAGCAAGTTCTGGTGAAAGTCACTCCCCAGTGTTTGAGATTTGGGAGTCATCTGCTTCATTGTGGTCCTTCCACACCTGTGTACAAAAGTGATGAGACCAAAGCTACGTCTCAGCTAGCCTGGCCCTTCCAGTGGGGGGTTAATGGCGTCTTCTCATCCCTTCCCAGCCATCTTGGCCCAGGACCTGAAGTGGCTTATTTACAGCCTATCTGTGGGCTCTGTTGCTTTCCAGTCGATGATTCATGGTTTGGGTGCATTCTCTTCTTTCCATTCCTCCTATCCGAGACTTCTTTCCCTTCTTGCTTTGTCCAGGCTTCGGTTTAATCCCACAGCCTCATCTCTTAAAATTTTTTCCTTGGTCAGGTAACCTGGAGGTTTTATACAGAGGATAAAGATTTTTTAAATTCCCTCACTATCAGGTTTGGGGGAGAATGGGATGTTATAAAGGGCCAGGTACTTCTTCATACCTTCCTTACCAGTAGCCATTGCTGAGAATGACTTTAAAAAATAATTGTTATTATCCTAACACTTTTCTAAATTTAATTTTTCTTGGAATACAGTGGAGTCACAGCTTACTTCAGGATTTAGTTTTAAATTATCATGTGAATTTTATTTGTCAGTTCTACCTCAATAAAGCTAGAAAAAATAAGATGAATATTTGAGACAAAGATTTCTTTTGTTCAAGTTTATTTTTAAGAATTCAGCACTGGGAGTTCTGTTATTGGGTTAGTTGGTTTCTTTAGTCGAGCACTAGAGGAGATGTTGGTTTTCATTTGAGGATTTGTGAATGAAAACTATCTTGAACCAATAGAATTCCACTCACTGGGAAGAGATGAGTGAGACTCCTCCTCCATCTAGGAGGACCTGTGGGATGTGAAACTGACCGAGCTATCCCAGGCTTCCTTGGGGAGCAGGTGAAATCCTGCACTCTAGTTACTTTTTTCTCTCTCCCCACTTTAACCCCAGTAGTTGGGTTCGCAGAAACTATGTGAGCACATGATGCGATTGCACTGAACTCTGCTCTCTAAAGCACCACAGATGGGATGAGGATGCCCAATTATTTTCTGAACTTAGTCATTTTGAGCAGAAAATGAGAGCCACTGGGATTTGGTGAGCAGCAGTGAGTTGAACTTGTTTTAGAAATGACCCCTTTCACCCTCAGTCTTACCTCTGAATCTGCCAGGTGGTGTGAGGTTCAGGAAACAGCCCAGTGAATATTGCTAAGCAACAGAGGGAGCTGAGCCCTATGGATCCTCTAGTCCTTGTAAGCCCACCGCTGGTGCCGAGTCAAGCAGAGAGGGAGCGTCGCTGCTGCCACAAGTGCCTGCCCCTGGCAGCCCGGTGTCACCTACTTGGGATATTTCCAAATGCTGTTTAACGTGTGCTTGTAGCATCCTAGCAATTTGGCGAATTTCCTCTGGCCTAGCGATAGAGTCAGTGCTGAATGGAGTAATAGAAAAAATGGAATGGTAAATGTAATGCGTAACGTGAATATTAGTACGATCTTAGGTATTATTTAGTTCATCTCCTTAAAGTTACAAAGAAGAAAGCAGTCCCAAAAGGGGGAGTAGCTTGCCAACTTCATGAGTTTGCAGCCAAACTAGAATTCTAGCTTCAATTGTCTGATGACTTTTCTGTTGCTTTTTTTGCTGCATAGGATTTCTGATTCAAATTGTACTAGTATTTCATAGGTCCAGTAGGATTTACTCAGCCCAGCCTACATAAGTGAAGCAGTTCTATCTGGAATTGAGGTATACAAACAGATATACCCCCATTTTTGGTTTGCTAGTTTACTTTCTGTTCAAACTGGAAGCTGACGTTTAAGACCTGCTTCAAGTTCATCGTCATCATCATTTGTTTTGGGTTCATTAGCAAATCAGAGTATGTGGAAGCCATGGGCGTGTGCCTTCAGCCCTGTCTCTAAGAGAGAACTTTCTGTGAAAGGTGCTACAGCTGCTTCAGCTTCGGGGTCCATCTGTGTTCACTCCCAGCCATGCTCTCTCCATGCTGACAGTCTGTGGGCCATTCTGCTTCACCCAGAATCCCTCCAACTGGCAGTCTTTGCCTGGGGCTCTCCACCAGCCTGGCCAAGGTTTTCTCTGAGCTGCACGGGTGTCTCATAGGTGCCAGACTACAGCATAGTCCGAGGCTCTCTCTGCTCCCACTCCTTCTAGCCTCTATCCTTACCCCTAATAAATCTCTTGTAATTCTGATTCTGTCTCAGCATCTGCATCCCAGAGGACCTGAACCGATATGGTACATAGCTGGCTCTGGAGACATTTTTAGAATATTTTGCATTAATTGTTACAGGAAATCTTTAAAAATCTCTTTATGTTAAGTAGTGTTGAAAATAACTACAAATGTATGAGTGATAATTTTTACATTTTCTTTCCTTAAAGTCAAGCTAATGTGAAAAGAAACAAGGTCGGAGCAATGGGAAGTACAATGCCATCAGGAGTTAGGAGCCCAGAGGAACTGTCTCCCTGACCTTAAAGAATTCCCTTAGTCAACAAGGAACCTGGAGCCTCACTTACTGCCTATAAAATGAACTGGGTGATCTCTGGATTTATTTATTTTTT
>NW_005875759.1:0-11336 GCF_000147115.1 Myotis lucifugus | reverse complement strand
CCCATTCCTAAACCATTCAGCCCTGTCCAGAGCACGAATATCACAAACCCTAGTAGAGACTACACCCATTGAATAGTGTCCTGAATAATATAATCTTCAAGCACAGTGTTTTGTTCTGGATTACATCTTGGGTAAAGTGACTTATTAGGAAAATACCTAATAATGTTATAGTAAAATTTTCCTTTTGGATACCTGGGAAAGAAACTAAAATGCACAATAATCCAATATATACAGTGCTTGCATTTACCAAAGGGAAGTCATTAAGTGTACAGCTTAATAGTGAATACATGCAACCAATGAATGGACTCCTTGTATCATGCCTAGTACTAATTTACTTAGTCACCTTATTCCATTTCAGGTCCATATCAACTTACTTTGTAAATGTATGTTTCTGCATTTCTTTTCTTGCTGCCATTCACATGCCTTTATCATCTGTTATTATAATTACCATCATGACTTTCTTTCTGGTATCTTGGTTTGAACCTTCCCCCTTTTTATTTATTTATTTATTTATTTTTTAAAAAATATATTTTATTGACTTTTTACAGAGAGTAAGGAAGAGGGAGAGGAAGGAAGAGGGATAGAGAGTTAGAAGCATCAATGAGAGAGAAACATTGATCAGCTGCCTCCTGCACGCCCCCTACTGGGGATGTGCCTGCAACCAAGGTACATGCCCTTGACCGGAATCGAACCTGGGACCCTTGAGTCCCCTGGCCGATGCTCTATCCACTGAGCCAAACCGGTTAGGGCCCTTCCCCCTTTTTAAAAGCATCTTTATATCACCACTAGAATGATCTTTCCAGAATACACATCTGATCACATGTCACATTACCTTGACTTGAATTCTTTTTTTTAAAAAAAAATATTTTTATTGAGAGAGAGAGAGAGAGGAAGGGAGAGGAATAGAAAGATAGAAACATCAATGAGAATGGAACACCATTGATAGGCTGCCTCCTGCAGGCCCCCTACTGGGGATTGAGCCTGCAACCTGGGCATGTGTCCAGACTGGGAATCAAACTGGTGACCTCTTGGTTCATAGGTTGACACTCAACAGCTGGGCCACACCAGCTGGGTGATTCTTTAGTGAATATTCCCTCAAGATGAAACTTCAGCCCTAGAGTCTTCTATACAAGAAGCTTTACATAACTTAGTCCTCTTTTTGACATTCAAGGACTATTCCTGCTACACTCCTGAATGTTGGTTAATAACACACATTTTCTTAAACCTCTGAGCCTTTTGATATGATGGCAAGCCCTTCCTTCTTTTCTTCATTTGGCCAACTCTTACTTGACATAAAGGGTGCAGCCTTTGGAAGCAGTCCTTACTCCATCTACAGACATAGGGCCTCTTTTTTTGGGTGCTTTCAGTGTTTTGTGGTTCCCTGCATTAAAACATAATGTGACTGTGATAATTCTTGTTTCCATGCTTGTCTCACTCTACTGTGGGTCCCCCTCCCCGCCCATATTCATTCTTCTTATAAGTACTTAAGATTTTTTATTTTTCAATGAAATATCCCCAGATATTTCATATATCCACCTGGCACCATACATAGTTTTACAATATTATTGACCATCTCCCCTGTGCTATACTTTACATCCCTGGGACTATTTTGTGACTACCAATTTGTAGTTATTAATACCTTCACCTTTTTCACTCAGTCCCCCAGCTCCCCTCCCCTCTGCCAACCATCAGTCTGTTCTCTGTGTCTATGAGTCAGTTTTCATTTTGTTTGTTTATTTTGCTCTTTAGATTCCACATATAAGTGAAATTATATGATATTTGTCTTTCTGTCTGACTTATTTCACTTAGCATAATACCCTCAAGGTCCATTCATGTTGTTACAAACGGTAAGATTTCATTCTTTTTTATGACTATGTAATATTCCATTGTATACATACCATATGTACCAGAATTTTTTATCCACTCATCTATTGATGAGCACTTGTATTGCTTCCATATCTTGGCTATTGTAAATAATGCTGCAATAGCCAATGGATGCATATATTCTTTTGAATTAGTGTCTTGAGCGTTGTGGACTTCTTGAAGACAGCAACTCAGAGTACCCATCTACATAAGCTCAGCATCTTTCATCATGGCTGCTCAAAAATAACTTTAATTAAAAATATTTTTATTGATTTCAGAGAGGAAGAGCAATTGAGAGAGAGGTAGAAACATCAATGATGAGAAAGAATCATTGATTGGCTGCCTCCTGCATGCCCCACACTGGGCATTGAGCCTGCAACCCGGGCATGTGCCCCGACTGGTAATCGAACCAGCGACCTCTTGGTGCATGGGTTGATGCTCAACCACTAACCCACACTGGCAGGGCTCAAAAAGAACTTTAAATGGAAGTGAATGGAGTAGACCTTGTTCCTAAAGGTTCCTCTCCTAAAGACACTGAATATTTTGAGTAAAGTTTATTTCCTTTCCACTTCACCCTCACATCTCTATTTTAGGAAAAAGAGAATACTATTCCTTCTTTTCTCCTTCCTGTGTTTTACTGTATGAATTCTATCCTCTAGAACTTTTTAAAAATGTTGATTCTAAAACCTGATCTGTTGATTGAGAACCACTGAAATCTAAGGAAGTCTAAAAACTTGGATGATTTTTATTTTGAGTGCTTTAGTCTCTCAAGTTTGACTGATCTCAGATCTTACATATTGAACTTGCTTTAGCTTTTTGAAGGAGCTTATGTGTGTGAAGTGCAGTCTGTTTGAGAGTGAGGAAAGCCTTAACGGCTTTCAGACCTGAGCGGGAGTCCCTGGTTGTGGCCTGGAAGCAGGGGTCTCACCCAGGTACTTGTTATGCTTTGATCACGCTTCCAGGCCTGGCCAATCACCTGAATGGAAGACAGTTATTTTTTCCCCTTTCAATTGTATTTTTTTTTTCATTATATTTCACATACTAACAGAACCCCAATTCTTTACATGGTTGATTATCCAAACCTTCCCTGAGGTCCTATTTCCTTTCTCTCCCTACAATGAGCAAATCCCCTTTTATATTAACACTTTAAAGTGTCTACAAGGCTTCCTCTATAATTCAGTTCAATGGCCGCCTACTATAAGGAATTGATGAGCTGTTTGGTCTGATTAGCAGTGTTTCTTTCTTTTCCATACCTCTTAAGAAAGTATTCTACTGATGCGTCACCAATCTAAGATGCTCGTTTGTTATTTTATTTTAAGCAGGCTCTACATTATCATTTAATGGCATAATGGGATCCCTATTCTAGTTGACAAACACTGTGGTGCAAATGATTTAATTTACTAGCTCAAGCATTAGTCTACATATTATGGTACTGATCAGTCATCGCATACTAAAATCACTCATCCTTAATGTGATGATTTGGTATCCCTACAGAGAATTCCAGTCATCAGAATGTCATTAGATACAGTAAAAAAATGAAAATTACTATTACACAGCAGTAAACACTATTAACTGTTAGTTAAAATAGCATTTAATTTAGTCGTGCAAGAGTTTACGAATTTCCGCAGTTTACTTGGTCCTCAAGTAATTGTCACTGCAAAGTTAATGACACTTCTGCCAATGAAATGATAGAATGAAGAGGGGGCAATGATGAACTGGTGTTTTTATATGCAGATGCCATGATGTGACAGTACAGAGTGCTTGGCTATCTGGGATATTTCCTTGATAAGGAAAAGAAGTGTGTTGGTGTCCTAAAAATATGAAGCAGGATAGAAGAATTTGTTTGCCTCCAAAGTGCAGGGACCATTAAGCATAGCTGGGAGAAGGAGGAAATGATTTCTCCCAGGCTGCTTTTCTCTTCCTCCATCAGCTCTGGCATTGCAGAAGTCTGCGGCAATGCTGATAAACCGGGGCTGCCATAAAACTCCTGCAAGTGTCCTCAGCTGGGGATCTATTCTTGTAAGGAGTTATGGGCAGGTTGGAGAGTATATATTTTTGCACAAGGCTCACCAACCCCAGGCTTGCAAACAGCACCAGTTTAAGTTGCAAAGCATGCATCTGCCTTGAAATGGCCTTTCCCGGTTGCAGCCTGAGTCCAGCATTCCCCAGCTTTAAATAAAATCAGCAGCAACATCGACCATGCCTATAAAGGCAGGCACTCTGTGGGTTACTTGGCTAGAGAGCTCTGTCTTCATCCAAGCGGTTGTGATTCATTTCCTTGTTTATTCTATAACTGTATGTTACTGAATTTGAGTTCTGTGCTTAAAATATTGACCTTAGCTATGGAAAGGGACACCAGGGACCTTTCTGTATATGTGAAAGGCAGTAAAAACAGAATAACAGACACCACCACTTCCTGCTTTGCTTATGCTTCTCATGCCAACCCAACAGGAAAATGATAGTTGGAAACAACCAGTCCTGGTATGACAATGGGCGAGGGAAATGGTGCTCAGTTTATAGGATCTTGAAGGAGGGCTCTAGTGAATGCCCATCCTAAATCAATGAAGTGGCAGCAACCTGGCAGGATGTGTATCTGTGGCAGTGTTTGCAGTCTGTATGTAGTATGGTGCTGAGGGCCACCTTTCATCAAGAATATGCCAAGGATAATTGCCTGGAAATGGACTCGTTGTCATTAGTGGCATGGCAGAGTGGGGACACTTGGCAGCCAACCGTGTACAGAGAATAAGGAGACCTGCATGCTTTTACCGAGGGGCAAGTCCTGGGGCTTGTGTGGTGCGTGCTTGGTCCCACTGCGGTTATCATCTGCAGATTACATAGTCCCATCGGGGTGGGTCCTGAAATGGTATCATTCAGAATAATTGCATCTTTTACCTTGAATCGAACCCTGAGGAGATGTGGAAATTCGTAAACTCTTGCACTCTGTGACAAAAAAGGACACACATCTGCCACCTCTATCTGACTCAGGGATTACCTGTATTAATTTTTCAAGATGCATGTGACTAGACCCTGGGGTGACAGGATCCTGTTCCGCTGCCAGGGTGAGAGCCCAAGTGCAGATGATTCATCTGTGAAATGGATAGTTCTGGGTGATCTTTGGGGTCAAAAGTCTCTGAAACCACCCTCCTAGAAGTGTCACAGTATGGAGGGCCCCTGAATCCTTTCCCATTACAACTGCCCTTATCCTGCCTGTTGAGAAAATTAACAAAATGGGAATGTGTGGAAATCACATTAATTGCACATCTCACCTTGCTAATAATGCTGGGTAGGTCCCTGCAAGAGTCAGCCTTCTCCCTGTACCCTTCTCCCTCCAGAGGCAGCTTGCCTGGGATGCAGGGGCCAGCAGTATGGTTGAGCCACAGTCAATTCCTCTGTATTTTCAAGGGCCAGAGTCTAGCCTGGCAGTCTCTCTCTCTCTCTCTCTCTCTCTCTTTCTCTCTCTCTCTCTCTCTCTCCCTCTCCAGAGTTATGGCATTCACATTTCCATTTGTGTTCCCACACAGTCTTTGGTTAGCTTTTGACACATGGAAATTCCTTTGTTGGCATATCCCTAACTGAAAATTTCTGTCATGAGTTGAATACTCATCAGAAATAGCCAAATCCAGGGATTCAGCCCAGGACCAATTTCCATATAGCTAATGTTAGGAAGTGGAGTGAAAATGGAGAGGACATGTGTATTAGTCAGGGTTTTCCAGAGAAACAGAAATAGTAAGGCTTGGCTCACATGGTTAGGAGGCCAAGAAGTCCTAGGGTCTGCTGTCTGCGAGCTGGAGAAGCAGAAGAGCAGGTGGTGTAATTTAGCTTGAGTCTGGAAGCCTGAGAACCAGGGGAGCTGGTGGTGGAAGTCCCAGTCCAAATCTGAAGACCCAACAACCAGGAACATCGATGTGTGAGGGCAGGAGAAGATGGATGTCCCAGCTCAGTCAGAGCGAGTTCTCCCTCCCCCCAGCTTTGGTGCTATTCAGCCCTCAGTGGGTTGGATGAGGCCCACCTCACTGGGGAGAGTGATCTGCTTTGCTCAGCCTACGGACTACATACTGAACTATTTTCTTTTGGAGATACCCTCACAGACACGCCTGGAAATAGTGTTTTGCCAGCTATCAGGGCATTCCTTAGCTCAGCCAAATTGACACATAAAATTAACCATCATGACCTGTAAATCAACCAACCAGTTAATCCTTAGTAATTGGTTTTCTTCACTGTAAGGTATAGTGACTTATGAGATACTTTCT
Organism: Myotis lucifugus; assembly: GCF_000147115.1. Lineage (NCBI taxonomy): Eukaryota > Metazoa > Chordata > Mammalia > Chiroptera > Vespertilionidae > Myotis > Myotis lucifugus. The sequence continues at coordinate 5,223 of NW_005875759.1, read as the reverse complement.
TAGCCTTCAGTGTTGATTTATATTGAAAACAATGTTCAAAAAATAAAGCATTTACATATATTATATAATATGTATTATATAATACTATTATTTCCTTATGTATCTTGTAAGATAGGTGTCCATTATGAGATTATATATATACTAGTATATGCCACAAAAAGCTTAAAGCTACTATCATTCTATCTTTTGTTTGTTAAAGAACACTGCTTTACAATTTCAATACTATAGAGAGAGGCTAAGCAAGGCATCTACAAAGATTCTTAACCACATAGGACAGCAAAGACTTGAGACTTGTACAGACTTGGGGTAACCTGGGCAATTCAAACTTTCCATCTTTTGATATCATCCTGCTTTTCCTTGTTATTTTTAAAAATATATTTTTATTGATTTCAGAGGAGAAGGAAGATAGAAACATCAATGATGAGAATCATTGATTGGTTGCCTCCTGCACACCCCCTACTGGGGATTGAGCCCTCAACCAGAGCATATGCCCTTGACTGGAATCAAACCCAGGACCCCTCAGTCCACAGGCTGATGATCTATCCACTGAGCCAAACCGGCCAGGGCTTCCTTGTTATTTTCCATTATTGTCCAGCTGGAATCCTCTACTCTGGCCAGCTTTGTCTCCTTATAGTACCACTAGCCTCCCTGGCTTTTCCTGTTCTGGCTTCTATAATCAATTCCTGTACCTTAAATGCCCTTCTCTTTTCCCTGTTTATCCAAATCTCATTCATCATAGGAGGCCTACCTTAAGAGTTTCTCCTTCATAAAGACTTGCTTGTTCATTAATTCATTCCACCAATATGTACTGACATCCATTGTATGCTCACCTGTGTGGGGGACACAGGAATGAATCAGGTGTCGGACATCTATCTAGGGAGAATAATAATAGTTACCACTATTATTAACTATAGCACTATCACTAATAATAGAGCATCTACCATAAGGGAGGCATAATTTAAGATGCTACAAAGATATTAACTCATAAGATCTTGAAATAAACATTTACCTTCATTTTGTTTATTTTTTATTCATACTTTTAAAAATATGTTTTTATTGATTTCAGAGAGGAATGGAGAGATTGAGAGAGACAGAAACATCAATGATGAGAGAGAATCATTGATTGGCTGCCCCCTGCATGACCCCTTCTGGGGCTCAAGCTCGAAATTGAGCATGTGCCCTTAGGGGGAACTGAACCCAGAACCTTTCAGTCCACAGGCAATGCTCTATCCACTGAGCAAAACTGGCTAGGGCTGTTTATCTTCATTTTATAAATTGGGAAACTGAGGGTATAGAAGTAAAGTGACTTGTCTTTGGTCACACAGCTATTAAATTAAAGGGTTGGCACTTGAAACTTGACAATCTGCAGAAGGTGCAAGACAAATGTAGACAAATTTTTCTAAGTTTCAGAATCAAAGTGCCAGGTAGTTAACAAGTTCTTGTAGGGTCTGTTTTTTTCCTGCCACTAGGGGAAAATTGCCTATATACACGTGGGCTTGCTGGGCCTTGAAGAGTTAGAAGGTGGAACAGTGAGTGTAGTGGTTTAGCTCACAGTTGGCAGGAGGCCCAAATTTGAATCCCAGCTCCATGCTCATTAGCTATGTAAATTTGGGCTAATTAATTACTATTTTTCTGCCTCAGTTTCTCACCTATTAAATGTGGGTAATGATGATGATGATGCTAATGTCTTCACTGTAAGAATTAAATGAGAGGGTGTATAGTATAATAAAAATGTAGGATAAAAAGTGCAATGTAAGTGTAATTAATATTAGGGTAAGGATGGTTTTTCCAGTATCTTTGCTAGATTGCATTTCCCTTAATGAATCCATTCTTTAGGAATAGAGTTTCTCTATAAAGAAGTCACTTATATGAGGCAGAAAAACAAAAGTGAAACACACACACACACACACACACACACATCAGAACAAAAGTTAAAATGAAGGAAACTATCCTGGAGTCCAGCTTGGAGAGGAGACATGGCATAATGATTGAAAGCCAGGACTCTGGAAGACAGACAGCTTCCAAGATTGGTGCTGCTGCCAACTTCGCCCTTCCCTTCTTCAGTTTCCTCTCTGCGATGTTATGTTAATAGCCCTTACCTCAAAGGGCTGTTCAGAGGCCCAAACAAATTAGCCAACTCAAGAAGTTAGAAGGATGCCTGGAACACAGAATGCTGTTTCCATACTGTCAGTAGCAAACCTTCCTAGCTACATGTTTTTGTGCCCATCTCTTATGTTCATTTCTCCGACCCCTTTGAATACTCAGTGTCCTCTTGCTTTCTAACTGAATTAGAAAACTAGGACAAATAATTAAACATTAGTTATTTATCCTTGGTTGATGGACTGGTGGTCTTTTATTTATGAACAAGTTTCAGTCCATGGGTTACCTGTCTTGGATATTTGACACTGTATAAACCTGCTCGGGCTGCCATAACTGAATGCCACAGACTGGGTGGCTTAGACTTTGAGAAATTTGTTTTCTCACAGTTCTGGAGGCTGAAAGTCCAAAATCAAGATGGTCACAGGGTTGGTTTTAGGTGAGCACTTTCTTCCAGGCTTGCAGGTGGCCGCCTGTGTTCTTACTGTGTCCTCACATGGCCTTTCCTCTGTGCATGTGTGAGGAGATAGATACATCTGAGGCCTCTTCCTCTTCTTATAAGGATCCCAATCCTAATGGGTTAGGGTCCCACCCTTATGACCTCATTTAACCTTAATTACATCCCTAAAGGCTCTATTTCCAAATATAATTACCTCAAGAATTAGGGCTTCAACAGGAACTGTAGACTGAAGGTTTCATTGTTAATAGGCAGTAAGAAATTTTAGGGCACGATGAGGACACAATGCTTCTTAAACTTGAATGCACCTGAATCCCCTGGATATCTTGTTAAAATGCAGATTCTGATTCAGCTGGCCTGGCTGTGGCCTGAAATTCTGCATCTAACAAGCTCCAAGGCAATGTCGTTGCTTCTGATCCATGCACTACACGTTGAGGGAGAAGTAGGGTGCAGGGAATATTTGAAATCACACTATGCATTGGTTATTCCAGAAGGATGAAAAGATAGGGCCTTGTGATTTTTCAATTGTTGAAAGGGTGAGAGTGGGCAGGAGAATGAAGGAGAGAATAATGAAAAGAGAGAGTGAGGTCTCTGGAGTTGGTGGAGGATGGCTGGGAGAAGTGGGGTGGTTTGGGTGGGTAGGAGCGGGGTGGAGATGAGCAGGCTGGTGACTTGTGAGACATTGTGTTCTGTCTTCTTCTGACTGTGAATTCTGTTCCACCACAAGCAGGGTGTGCTGAAGTGGCTGATGGGGCAGAGCTCCTTTGATGAAAGACCAGGGATGGGGGGAAGTCCAGGAACAGAATGAGAGACAGGGACTGGGAATAGGGGGACTCTGTTTCACACATTACTTGATAATTTAAAAGAGTTAAAAGTTTCACTGGTGGTTTGTATAATCATGTCAAAATATCTCCACATGTGAGTGGGTGGGTCAGTACGGCCATGTCGGAATGTCATGTTCTGCTGTAACAGCACCAAAAGCTGGGCCTGCATAGTCTCCTCAAAGCCTCAGCCTTTACTTCCCTGCCCTGAACTTCCTCTGTGCCCTAAGTCCCCAGATTTATATTTTATGATCTTGTCATATTTGATGTAAACTTGTATTTATGTCCCTGAAACCCTAAAATATGCCCCTCTGATTCCTAAATTACCTCTATCCCTGGCTGAGCAGTTTATGATTGTAAAGTGTGTCTTGGGACAGCATAATGCTCATTAATAGAGATATTGTTATAAATGTCGATACTGCTTGATCTGCTTTATTTAAACGGTATTTGATTGTTATTTCCCAGTGTAGGCTCCAATTTTCCTTATACATTTATTAGAATTACCCCCTGGGCTCCTTCTGATACCACACTCTGCTAGGCAGAACATTGTTCCACACCCCCCTTTTTAAAAAAATTATGTGTATGTGTTTTCAGTGTATTGTTAAATATAAGAGAGAAGCAGTTGTCAATAACACTTAAAGAAAATTTTAAACAATTAATTTTCCCAAGGTAAAGCTTTTAGGTTAAACAAACAAACAAAGCAAATAAAAAACAGAATGAGGAAAGCAAATGTAAATAAGAGCTAGAGATAGAGAAATCAGAATGCCAAAATCAAGTTTGTAAATCAATCCTTAATTATAACAGGGAGGTTCCCCCCACCCCCGACATATATATCAATATCTACAATTTACTTGTGTGTTGGAGATATTTCAGTTGAAGTCCATAGCACAGTGTAGAAATAGGTAGGTGCTAAACAAATATTAGCCATGATTATCATGTTTTTCTGAATTTAAATCGGAGTCTATACATCAGTTGTTTTCCATTATTGACACAAATGAAGTGCCAGACATGGTGTTAAGCATTTTAAATTCATTGCCTTAATCCTTTCACCAATATTATGAAGCATCATTTTTAATCTCACCCTATATGTTTTTATTTCAGACCTATTTTTCATCTCTAGAAGTTTGACTTAGGGTCTTAAATATTGTATGTATCTCTCTTTGGCATGCTTTTGCTTTCCTCTTCCTTCTTGAATGTATAGAATATAGTTTTAGCATTCTCATCTACTAATTTTCTACTCTGTATCATTTCTGGGTCAGTTTTGATTGATTTTCTTCTTGTTACTGGTCATAGTTTCCTGCTTTGCTGCATGCCTAGTAATTTTTGATGGGAACCTTGATATTGTGAATTCTACTTTGTTAGGTCCTATATATTCTTTTATTGTGTTAGATGTTCTTAAGTTTTGTGCTGGGATGTAGTTCAGATACTTAGAAACATATTGATCCTTTTGAGGCTTACTTTTAAACTTTGCAGATGGGACCAGAACAGCTTTTAGTCTGGTCCTAATTGTTTTCTTCCCACTGACACAACACACTTCTAAGTACTGCTACCACTGCTCCATGTATTAGGAGGTTTTTCCACTTTGGGAGGTGGGAACGTGAACTATTCCAGGTATTATTTAGCTCCAGGTACTGTTCTGCCTATTCGTTTTGGGCAGTTCTTTCTTGACCGCTGGTAATTTCCTCATAGGCATGCTGTGATCAATACTTAGCTGGACACTCAATGCGGACCCACTGCAGATCTCCAGAACTCTCTCTGCAAACTCTAGCCTTGTGGACCTCTCTGAACCCTGAGCTCTCAACTCAGGGACATTGCTGAGCTACTTCTGAATTCCCCTTGCCTACATGG
>NW_005875758.1:0-11337 GCF_000147115.1 Myotis lucifugus | reverse complement strand
AGTATTGCCTGTTCCTCTCTGTGGGTCAGTTTGCCTATTTATTTAAATGACTGGCTCTTCCCTTGCTGTAAGGAGAAAGGCTTTCGCTCTCCTCTGAGTTCACACTTCTTTTCTTGTCACATCCCCCCAAAGAAGGTGAGAACCATGGTGTAAAGATGGTCTAAAGGAGAGAAAAGAGACCTCAAAAACAGGGCGACTGAGCACAAGGGGCAGGAGAAGGAAAAGAATAAATAGACTGCGACTTGCTCCCAGGGACTGGAAAAAATTTAAAAAGGTTGGGACCCATCAGTGTTCATTAGTCATCTTCTCCTTCATCTTCCTCTCCTTCTTCCCCCTCATCATCATCATCTTCTTCTTCCCCTTCCCCTTCTTCATCATCTATGTCAGGAACCAAGTAGTACTGTAATGGATTTGGCCAAATGTCATCTTTGATGACTTCTCCTAACTCATCTGCACCTGCATCAGAATGGTCAGTAACCAGGTAAAGAAGCTTTCTGGTTCCTCATGCTGTCTCTTCCTGCTGGCTTTATTCTGTGTTTGACTTGAATGTTTCATCAAATCCTTTCCAGATTTCCATTTGATTTCAGTGAACTTTGAAGGTGGATCACCACTCTCACTCAGATGAAACTCTTTGGAGCAAAATTTATTTTCAAAGTAAGGATTTTCATCAAAATAAAAATCTATTCTGTAACCTGATTTAATATCTTCAAATTCTGTCACTTCAACTCTTGTCAAATAATGCAGTGCCTCTTCATCCTCTTCCCCAAGCAGTGCAGACACTTGTGGATGGTTGACAAATGTTGTTATCCCAAAATGTGGGATTTTGACAATCAATTCTGACCTCTTCTGAAAAAATGGTTGGCAGAGTTGTTATATTTCTGTTCTACTTTCAAAATCTCCTCACTGGCTTATTCATTAAGTCTGTCTATTTCATTTTATACTTCATCTATATGTTCAATCGCGTCTTGCTGTTCTTTTTCTCCCTTTGGCACATCCTAAGGGTCGGCTTCTTCTCTGGCTTGGGAGCTGGAGGCAGTTTTGGTTTCTTCATTTGAGATGGGAGTGGGGGACTGATGTTTGGGGGCTATGCTGTGAGGAAAGTCCAAGGATCTGAATGCTGGGAAGTCACCGGGCTCGAAGGCACGCTGAACACTGTTCTATGGCATTTCTATACACCAATAGTGAACTTATAGAAAGAGAGATTAAAAAAACAATCCCATTTACTATTGCACACAAAAAAATTAAGATACCTAGGAATAAACTTAACTAAGGAGGTAAAAGAACTCTACTCATAAAACTACAGAATGTTGAAAAAAGAGAGAGAGAGATAAAGAAAGACATAAACAGATGGGAGAACATACCATGTTCATGGATTGGTAGAATCAACATCATTAAAATGTCCATACTACCCAAAGCAATCTATAGATTCAATGCACTCCCCATTAAAATACCAACAGTATATTTCAAAGACCTAGAACAAACTCTCCAAAAATTTATCTGGAATAAAAAAAGATCCCAAATAGCTGTGGCAATCCTGAGAAAGAAGAACAAAGTAGAAGAGATCTCAATACCAGATATCAAGCTGTATTACAAAGCCACTGTTCTCAAAACTGCCTGGTATTGGCACAAGAACAGACATATCAATTAATGGAATAGAATAGAGAACCCAGAAATTGACCCAAACCACTAATGCTTAATTAATATTTGACAAAGGAGGCAAGAGCAAACAATGAAGTCAAGAAAGTCTCTTCAATAAATGGTGTTGGGAAAATTAGACAGATACATGAAAAAAAAATGAAACTAGACCACCAACTTACACCATACACAAAAATAAACTGAAAATGGATAAAGGACTTAAATGGGAGACTGGAAACTATAAAAATCTTAGAAGAACCCATAGGTAGCAAAATTTCAGACATGTGCCAAAGCAATATTTTCACCGATACAACTCCTAGGGCAATGGAAACTAAAGAGAAAATAGACAAATGGGACTACATCAAAATAAAAAGCTTCTGCACAGCAAAAGAAACCATCAACAAAACAACAAGAAAGCCCACTGCATGGAAGAACATATTTGCCAATGTTACATCCGATAAGGGACTAATCTCCAACATTTATAGGGAACTCATACAACTTAACAAAAGGAAGATAAACAACCCAATCAAAAAATGGGCACAGGACCTAAATAGATACTTTTTGAAAGAGAACATAAGGAAGGCCAAGAGACATATGACAACATGCTCAAAGTCACTATTATCTGAGAGATGCAAATCAAAACAACAATGTGGTACCATCTCACACCTGTCAGAATGGCTATCAACAAATCAACAAATGACAAGTGCTGGAGAGGATGTGGAGAAAAAGGAACCCTCGTGCATTGCTGGTGGGAATGCAGACAGGTGCAGCCACTGTAAAGAACAGTATGGAGTTTTCTCAAAAAACTAAATATGGAACTCCCATTTGACCCAGTAATCCCACTTCTAGGAATATATCCCAAGAAACTAGAAACACTAATCAGAAAGGATGTATGCACCCCTATGTTCATAGTAGCACAATTTACAATAGCTAAGAATTGGAAACAGCCTAAATGCCCATCAGCAGATGAGTGGATTAAAAAACTGTGGTACATCTACACAATGGTACATCTACACTGCTGTAAAAAGTAACTCCTGAAGAGCATTATGCTAAGCGAAATAAGTCAGTTAGAGAAAGATAAATATCACATGATCTAACTCATTTGTGGAAGATAATGAACAACATAAACTGATGAATAAAAATAGATCCAGAGACTTAAAAGCATTGAACAGACCATCCAACCTCAGAGGGAAGGCAGGGGAGGGTGCGAGGGTGGGGTAAGAGATCAACCAAAGAACTTGTATGTATGCATATAAGCATAACCAATGAACACAGACAGTAGGGAGTGAGGGCATGTGCTTGGTGGTGGGAGCAGCCGGGGAGAGTTCAATGAGGGAAAAAGAAGACATATGTAATACTTTAAACAATAAAGAATTTTTAAAAATTAGAGAAACTCCTGGTAAAGTTCTCTTCCTACACCAGTTTTTTTCCAACTAAATCTTTTAGAAAGGAATTGGAGACAACTGTAGGGTCTTTCTCATTTTTATTTCTTAACGATGAGCTCAAAATCAGTATGTCCAATGCAAAATTTTGGTACTCTTCATTCCCACCTTTTAAACTTTATATATTTATTTCCTCTTGATACACATGAATTTAGTTTTTGGGTTTTGTCATTAATTGCTAAGGAATTTTAAGATAAAAATGCAAAGTCATTAACATCACAAGATACAAGGGCACTTTGGATTCCAAAATATCTTTATAGTGGGGGAGTAAGAGAAGCCTCACGTGTCACTTGCTTATTTTTTAAACTATTACTCTTTCAACTCTAATCTTTGAATAATATATTTTTCTACAATATAAAATGACTTTTTAAATAAAATCAGCACCGTAACATTATCTATTTTACAATAAATCTGAAAGAAAAATTTGGAAAAGAATATTCTTACACCAAATGGAATAACTTGTTTTTTAACTTAAAATTATTTTGGTTAATTGCCTAAACACCTAAATCAGTGAATAAGAATTCTCAGCATCCAATCCATGAATATAGAATACAATATAATTTATTCTACTTTTTACCTCAAAGCCACAGAGATGACATCCATATAATTATAAAGCCTACTCTACATTTTCAAGTTCTCAATCCAAACATATAGATTAGAACAGGTGACTATTCCTGGCATCATTCATGGAAGGGCCAGATTCCTCATAAAAAGACAAAATACGTTTGATTGGGAGCCGGCCATTGCCGTACTCACCCATCAACAGAATTATGGAAGTCAAGAGGCAAACTTTTTTCCTTTTTAAAATAGCAAAGGAACAAAAGAAGATTGGCTGACTGTTGAGTGGGCCCCATGTTAGAATGCATAGCTCATCAGGATCAGGGCCAGCACCTGTGAGCAGTTATGTCATCTGCACTACAGCTTTTACCCCGGAAGGTATTTGAAAATACTTTACGCTCAAAATATATAGTATCCGTTCCTTGTCCGTGAGGTCCCAAGTATAAGTCTAAAGTGATAATGGGCTTCTTCAGTCCGAAGGCAGGACTTCTTTGCAGTAGAGTGTCTCCAGAGTTTCACAAAAATAAATAAAAGCAGCAGCTAACGTCTTTTCAGCTTCTTGACCTCTCTGCATTTCGTTGCTTCTTCCTCCTGTCTCATTCCCTCAAAGTCCTCTTGCATACCAGGTCTTAAACTCTTTGCTTCTTCCTTCTGCTGTTCTCTCCAACTACTCTCTATGTAACATAAGGCATAATCACTTTCATCTTTGTATTTTTTTCGGTCATAGCCAAAGAATGTGCTTGGATATTTTTTCCTGAGATTCTCCTTCATCTTCGATAAAATCTTCCATTTCGGAGTCATAGTCCTCATGTTCCTCCTCTTCACATTCTCAGAGTCTTTTGTAACCTCTAGGGAAGGGAAACTTTTCAGGACATTGGGCAGATCTGTAGCCAGCTAAGGAAGGCTTCATTCCATTCATCTGTCCGTTGCTGGGCTGGGTAATGATATTCTTAGAAGATACTGTTTCTGAGACAAAAGTGCATTTGGGCTTATGGGGAGGATCTGAGCTACTAACTCTTCGCCCAGGTCCCAAGCTGCTCACTGGTCTTCTAGGGCCTGAACTGCTGATAGGCCATCCAGCTGGAACTGAGCCACTTACTGATCCCCCAGGGCCACTGACTGATCTCCCAGGGGGGCGGGGCATTGAGCCACTCACTGGTCATCAGTCATATGGACTGTGCACAGGCCACCCAGAGCCACCAGAACTGACCTCTGACTTCCCAAAACCACCTGAGCCACTGATGGGTCGTCCAGAGCCCCCTGTACTACTGACTGTCCTTCCAGGAGGATTTGAGTCACTGGCTGGCCTCTTGGTCCCACTGGTTGATCGCTCTGGCACCTGGGCATGGCGCCAGAACTAACTGTAGGCTAAACACTCTCTGTGCTGGGCTGGCCAGGAGCTGGGCTGGAGCTGCCTGGCTGCCTGACACCTGGACTCTTAGCCTTATGTGGGGTGACCACGGGTCCAGGTCTGGAATGGCTAGGATGGGGAGGATATTTTTGGCTTTGTGCTCAGTAACAGATTTCTGAGTCCTTTTAGCAGAAGCCTTTGGAACACTTGGTGAATAGGTGCTCGAGTGGGTCTTTCCAGGCCCATTGAAAACAGGCCTGTCATGGTCCTCCCGAAACGAGGGTTGGGAGCAGTTGCTAGATCCTACTTTGGGCCTCTCTCCTGGCATAGATTTGGATGAAAACAAACCTAAATGTTTCTTATTAGCTGCGCTGGGTCTAGATTTCTTCTCAGGGCGAGGAAGGGCAGTGCCCTTGGGAGAAGGATGCTTGTCCCCAGAAACTCTGCTAGGTTTCGTGCCCATACTTTGTCTGAGAGGGCACCTTTTTGGTCAGAGGCAGTCCTGCATCTGCCTCAGGTTCCTTTTTCATATGTCTTCCTTCCCTCCCTAAGTTCTTGTGCAGTCATAGGCCACTTTTCTAGTTTTTTTCACTACCTTGATTTCCACTGGTTCGTACTGCTTTTTCTCAGCCAGCCTGAGTAGGTCAGTGAAGTCATGATGGTGGGGCACTTTTAAGGGGGACCTTTGGTTTATTTTCAACTTTGGGAGGAGGTTCTTGCTCTTCTTCATACTCCTGCTCTGATGCTGCCTGATTGTATTCTAAGAATTCTTCCTCTTCTTCCATCTCATACTCTTGGTCTGTTCCCTGACTAGTGTGGCTTTCCATTGCCTGTCTTTTCTTTGACTTTTCCTCAACAGGAATCCCATTTAACCATGGAAATTGTCCTTTGTCCTCTTGGCCATAGCTCTTGCTTTCTTGTCATGTTTTAGCTCAATTCGCTTTTTGAGTAGTTCTTCTTTTCTCCTTTTCCTCTATGGTTTTTCTTCTGAGCTCCTCCTCTTTTCTTTTGAGAAAAGCTTGCACACTGCTGATTGGACACCCTTAACTTTTGGGTCTTTTTGGCAGGACCCACTGCCAAACTATACCTTTTCAGTGTGCTGTTGGTTCCTTGTCCTTTAGAAGCTATCATAAGAATTTCCCTGAAATCCATGTTGACCGAACTGGAGAGAATGGGCCGCCTCTCAGAGAGGGATGAGAACGCATCTTACCCGACGGCCAGCTGCAGCCAAATGAACTGGCTGGCCGCCTCTTTCCTACCTCTACTCAGCACCACCACTTTTGGCGCTGTCCAAGGTGGTCTGCCCACCCCCTTCCTCAAACGGCTTATATCCTTACAGGTCCAACGCTGCGCTCCCACCTTTGAAACTTTAAATAAAAGTTTTACATCCACAGATAAATTAGTAGATTGTTCCACACTCATTGAGATAATCATTCAGTTGAGAATAAGTTACTTTAGTTTAATTGTTAAATCTTAGTTCAGCCTGGTTGGTGTGGCTCAGTGGATTTAGTATTCTCTCAGGCACCAAGAGGTTGCTGGTTCGATTCCTGGTCATGGCACATGCCAGGGTTGTGGGCTCAATCCCCAGAAGGGGGCATGCAGGAGGCTGCCAATTGAAGTGATAGCTCTACCTCATCGATGTTTTAGTCTCTCTCTCCCTTTCCCTTCCTCTCTCTCTGAAAATCAATATTACCATATATTTTTTAAAATCTTAGTTCAGAAAATGGTGATGGACACGTACTTCCAAAATGTCTGAATACTTGCTTATATGGTGAAGAAACAAAAGTTCATATCGATTTTTTTACTAACAATCAATAATCTTACTTATCTAATATCTTTTTTATTTATTTCAGAAAGGAAGGGAGAGATAACATGCATATAAATACATATCCTTTAAAACAGTACATAAAACATATAATCAAAGAAAATGTACAATGGCAACAAAACACATAAGATGCCTAGGAATGATCCACAATCTGTATAAATAAAACTTTAAAATGCTACCCAATAACAGACCTTGAACAACTGGACAGTAACATCATATTCTTAGGAAGAACAATCATAATGATGTCAATCTCCCAATGTTGATTATAAATTTATTATGATTTGATTAAAATATCAGCAAGATTTTTAAGACCAAAACAAGCTCATTTAAGTTCACATGTTAAAATGAAAAACGTAAAAGAAAATTCTGGCGTAGCCAGCATGGCTCAGTGGTTGACCCATGTATCAGGAGGTTACAGTTCGATTCATGGTCAGGGCACATGCCCTGGTTGCAGACTTGATCTCCCCAGTGGGGAGCGTGCAGGAGACAGCTCTCTCATCATTGATGTTTCTGTCTCCCTCTCCCTTCTTCTCTGAAATTAATAAACATATTTTTAAACTAGAGGCCCGGTGCACAAAAATTTGTGCACTTGGGGGGGGGGGAATCCCCCAGCCCGGCCTGTGCCCTCTCGCAGTCTGGGACCCCTCGGGAGATAACGACCTGCTGGCTTAGGCCTGCTCCCAGGTGGCAGAGGGCACGCCCAATCCCTAGGTGCAGCCCCTGGTCAGGCTCAGAGCAGGGCCGATTGGGGAGTTGGGGCGCCGCCCCCTGTCATGCACAGAGCAGGGCGGATCGGGAGGTTGCGATGCGACCCTCAGTCACGCTCAGGGTAGGGCTGATTGGGGAGTTGGGGCGCTGCCCCCTGTCATGCACAGAGCAGGGGGGATTGGGAGGTTGCGATGCCACCCAAAGTCATGCTCAGGGTAGGACCGATTGGGGGGTTGGTGCACCGCCCCCTGTCACACTCAAGGCAGGGTCGATGGGGAGGTTGCGGCGCCACCCCCTGTCACGCACAGAGCAGGGCCGATCAGGGGGTTGGGGCGCTGCCCCCTGTCACTCACAGAGCAGGGCCGATCAGGGGGGTTGGTGCTCCGTACCCTGTCACACACAGAGCAGGGTCGATCAGGGGGTTGGGGAGCTCCCCCCTGTCACTCACAGAGTAGGGCCGATAGGGGAGTTGGGGCACCGCCCCCTGTCACACACAGAGCAGGGCGGATCAGGGGATTGGGGCGCTGCCCCCTGTCACACTCAGGGCAGGGCCAATGGGGAGGTTATGGCTCTACCCTGTCACACACACAGCAAGGCCCGTGGAGGGGGGTTGGGGCGCCACCCTCTATCACCCACAGAGAAGGGCCGATCAGGGGGTTGGGGCGCCACCACTGTCACACTCGGGGCAGGGCCGATGGAGAGGTTATGGCTCTACCCTGTCACACACAGAGCAGGGCCCGTGGCGGGGGTTGGGGGGTTGGGGCGCCGCACCCTGTCACACACAGAGCAGGGCCAATCAGGGGGTTGGTGCGCTGCACCCTGTCAAACACAGAGCTGCGGGGCAATCAGGGGGTTGGGGAGCTCCCCCCTATCAGGCACAGAGCAGGGCGGATAGGGAGGTTGGCCCCGCCCCCTGTCACACACAGAGCCGCAGGGCGATCAGGGGGTTTGGGCGCTGCCCCCGTCACGCTGATCCCGGTGCTGGGAGCCTCGCTGCTCCGCGGATCCCAGTGCCGGGAGGCATATTACCCTTTTACTATATAGGATAGAGGCCTGGTGCATGGGTAGGGGCTGGCTGGTTTGCCCTGAAGGGTGTCCTGGATCAGGGTGGGGGTCCCCACTGGGGTGCCTGGCCAGTCTGGGTGAGGGGCTGAGGGCTGTTTTCCCGAAGCGAGTGACTGAAGCTTCCAACCGCTCCTTGTTTTCTTTTTTTTTTTTTTTTTTTATTCTGGGCCAGCTTTAGCTCTGAGGCCTCACTGCTGAAAACATCGATACAATGTTGCTAAAGCCCGGCTGACTGAAAGCCGGTTTCTGGGCTTTTGTTTATCTTCTATGTTTGCAACATAGTTTCTTAGAGTTGTAGCTCAGAGGCCGGCAGCGCAGGCGGTGAACGTTGGAGTCCTCCTTCACTGCAGCAAGCAAGCCTCATGTTCGCTTCCAGCTGCCTGGCTGCCAGCCGCCATCTTGGCTGACAGTTAATTTGCATATACTCACTGATTAGCCAATGAAAAGGGTAGCGGTCGTACGCTAATTACCATGTTTCTCTTTTATTAGTGTAGATAGAATTCTGAGAAAAACAAATAAATGAATAAAAGCTACCCCAACCAGATAGAACAATGTATTGTGTTATAAACTACAGTAATTTAAAAACTTGGGCAATGTCCTGTAAATAGATAAACTGATGGAACAGAAAACAAAGTCCAGTGATAGACTCAAATACATATGGAAATTTGGTAAAATAAAAATATCTCCTTAGATCAGTGGGAAAATATGCATTATACAATAAAGAATGTTAGAAGAACTGAATGGGGAAAAATACTGAACCAAAATCAACTCATTTTACTCATAACTAATATAAAAACTGAAAGCTACTGAAAACCCAAGGGTACAAAGATATCAAAAGTGAAAGGATGGAAAAAAATATATTAAGCAAACATAAGCCAAATAAAAAGTATATGATAACACAGAACACTTGAAGGCAAAAAGCATTACTATAAATAAAGAGCACTTCATATCAATAATTTCATTTTACCAGAAATATCCAAATTCACAAGCACTTCATAACATGAAATCAAAGTACATACAAGAGAGCTACAAGGGAAACTAGATACATTTATAATCATAATAAATTTAATACACCTCTCTCCTTCAGAGACAGAGCATACCTCTTTCAGAACCAATAGCCTCACACAAAGACTTCAGTGAGGATGTAAAACACTTCAACAACCTGAGCAGCAAACTGCATTCAACATTCAGATAACCCACTACACCCAACAACCTTTCCTGCTAAAGGCATGAAGATGTTATTCCCAAGCTGCACATGCATACAAGTCCTTTGGTTGATCTCTCCCTTGCCCCCACCCTCCCTTGTCTTCCCTCTGAGGTTTGACAGTCTGTTTGATGCTTCTCTGTCTCTGGGTTTATTTTTGTTCATCAGTTTATCTTGTTCATTAGATTCCACAAATGAGTGAGATCACGTGATATTTGTCTTTCTCTGACTGGCCCCTCTTCAGGTCCCTCCATGCTATTGTGAATAGTAAGAGTTATTTCTTTTTTACAGCTGCATAGTATTCCATTATGTAAATGTACCATAGTTTTTTAATCCATTCATCTGCTGATGGGCACTTAGCTGTTGCCAAATCTTAGCTATTATAAATTGTGCTGGGTGCATATAATTTTTCTGTTTGGTGTTTCTGATTTATTGGGATATAGTCCTAGAAGTGAGATTACTGGGTCAAATGGGAGTTCCATATTTAAGTTTTTGAGGAAACTCCATACTGTTTTCCACAGTGGCTGCATTCCCACCAGCAGTGAACAAGGGTTCCTTTTTCTCCACATCCTTGCCAGCACTTGTCATTTGTTGATGATAGGAAAGTTCTTAGTTTTAAAAGTTCTGAAACACACTCCTAAATAGCATTTCATTCAGCACTTAGAGATGCTCCACTATAGCCACCCCCTTGTCCTGCTGACCTGCACTGAGGTGCTACTCCCAAGATGCACATGAGACGGCAGCGGAGGAGCACTTCAATTATTTTTTACATGAACCTGCTGGACTATGAAGCAGGTTTCAACTAACTTCAAAGAATTGAAATTATATACAATATGTTTCTTGTTGTCATTGTAGTTAATCCAGAAATCAGGAACAGAGGTACCTAAAAACTCCTTATATTTAAAAGTTGTGAAATACACGTCTAACCCAAAAAATGCATCACAATTCAAGTTAAAAAATAAGTCGAACTGAATGATAATACCACATACCAAAACTTATGAAAAAATGTGCACTCATAAATGCACATATTAGGAATAAAAGTTGAAAATTTACATTTCTTGCAGCCATATTAAAATCTAAAATAGTAAATTAAATAGAGAGAAAAGAGAAGAAAGAAAATGTGCACATGTAGAGATGTCTGAAGGGGGATATACTTAAAATGATAGCAGTTTTTTTTAACTCTGGGGAAGAATTTTGAATTAACTCTATATTTTATTGCTTAAGTAAACTGCACACACAAAGCTATTTTCATTTTAGGAAAAATGTTCTAGAGGAAAACATGGGATAATCTACACTAATAAAAGAGAAACATGCAAATTGGTGTCACTCCGCTACACCCACCCGCCAATCAGAGCAACTATGCAAATTAACCCAACAAAGATGGCAGTTAATTTGCATACACAGGCGTGGAGCGAAGACTGAAGACTGAAGAGGCTTGGATTAGACAGAGAACATTATATATACAATTGAGTAATTTGTTTTTTTTCCTTTTGTTTGGTGGTGTGGTGGGTAGAAAGAAAAAAACAACACAAACACACGCAAGAAAAAA
>NW_005875757.1:0-11338 GCF_000147115.1 Myotis lucifugus | reverse complement strand
TCATTTGCCTGCCTAACTAATGCCCCTAACCGCTTCTGCCTGCCAGCCTGATCACTCCCTAACTGCTCCCCTGCCAGCCCAATGGCCCCCAACTGCCCTCCCTTGCCAGACTGATGGCCCCCAACTGCCCTCCCCTGCAGGCCATCTTATGACAACATGGGTGCGGCCATCTTGTGATGATGCAAGGCCACAAGGGCCACCTAGGCTTTTATTAGTATATATTCTGTGTCTGAAGTCTTTGTAAAGAAACTATCTTTAATCATGTGGCAGCTCAATTTAATTAAACTTGCATAGAACTGTTGAATTCATGTTTCTATTGCCTATTAATCTACATGTATACACACATAAAAAATTATACATATTTCTAAATACTATTTTAGGGATTGTGGAAACAAAGTTCACCTTTGTTTCCAAGAATATCATTGCCCACTTTGGTAGATGAGATAGTCTACTGTGAATAAGCTGCGAAAACTTTTGGTCCATTTATGTTCTAAGCCAAGTAAAGATTGGCTTAGAACATAACAAATAAAGATTAATCTCTTAAAATGTTGATGCCTTTACTGTCGTTCTTTACATTAGTGAATTAATAAAAAGAAGCAGGTTAACTTTGGGGCAGGTCAAAGAAGAATGTGTGTGGTTAAAGGCAGTTGTAAAGAATAGTGTGTACCGTTCAATTCATCCTTCATGAACGAGTGAATTATACCCCCATCCCCACCCCCTCATGGAGTGCCATTGCTAGGTAGCCTTTTGCTGTCAACTCTCTTATAGAATTGCCTGAGATTAAATCACATTCCCAGGGGACCTTACTCAGACTGATCTACTACAATTGGGTGAACTCTGAACAGCCATATCCACTTCAGAGGTCCCCAAGGTGTATATTCTGGCCTGCACTGAAATTATATCACATCACAACTTTTTCCTCTGCACCATCTATTTGTTTCCCTTTTCTTCCACAAGTTGATCCCAAGAGAAGCTTCTAATAAACTCTCCACACTCAAATCCAGCAGTTCTCAACCTGTGGGTCGCAACCTCTTTGGCGGTTGAACGACCCTTTCACAGGGGTCGCCTAAGACCATCCTGCATATCAGATATTTACATTATGAGTCATAACAGTAGCAACATTACAGTTATGAAGTAGCAACGAAAATAATTTTTTATATATATTTTTATTGATTTCAGAGAGGAAGGGAGAGGGAGAGATAGAAACATCAATGATGAGAGAATCATTGATTGGCTGCCTCCTGCACGCCCCCCACTGGGGATCGAGCCTGCAACCCAGGCATGTGCCTTTGGCCAGAATCAAACCTGGGACCCTTCAGTCTGCAGGCCGAAGCTCTATCCACTGAGCCAAAACGGCTAGGGCTTTTTTTTTTAATATATATTTTATTGATTTTTTACAGAGAAGACAGGAGAGAGACAGAGAGAAACATCAATGAGAGAGAACATCAATCAGCTGCCTCCTGCACACCTCCTACTGGGGATGTGCCCAAAACCAAGGTACATGCCCTTGACCGGAATTGAACCTGGGACCCTTCAGTCCACAGGCCAACACTCTATCCCCTGAGCCAAACCGGCTAGGGCCGAAAATAATTTTATGGTTGGGGCACAACATGGGTAACTGTATTTAAAGGGCCAGAAGGTTGAGAACCACTGCCTGAGAGTTTGCTTCTTGGGGAACTCACCTGTGAAAGATTGACATCTTAATTGAGGTATTTGGATTTAATGTAAGGATGTCAGGAATTATGTATGAGAGGTAACATAAAGTAACATTTTAGAAAGTCTGTTTATGAATGTGAACATAGCACTAATTATGATAGCACCTAGAATTTACTTTTTAAATTTGAAGGTTACCAGAATCCAATTAAAGTAATTTTGACTGATAGTATTATGGTCAATTTTATGTGTCAACGTGATTGGGATAGAAGATGCCCAGATAGCTGGTAAAGCACTATTTCTGGGTGCATCAGTGAGTGTACTTTCTGAAGAGAATTGGTCGCATTGAGCATATGAAATAGTAGACTGAGTAAAGATCCAGTTCACAAATTAGGTGGGCATTATGTAAACCATTGAGGACCTGAATAACATAAAGGGCTGAGGAAAGGCAAATTTGCTCTCTTTGTTTGAGCTGTATAACTTTTCTCAACTACTAAGCATTTTAGTGTATATTGTGTGACTCTTTAGTTGCAGGAAAATTACACATGATAAAAAAATAACATAAATCATGTGATAGGCAGTTAGGCATGAACAGAGCAAGCACAATGGGTCAGGTACAAAAGTTACCAGGAACCCTCAGATGCCTGACAATGGGCAAAACTGGGAAAACAAGGACCTTGTCCACAGGGTAACCTTTCCTCCCTGCTAGCATATCACTGTCATGTGGTTTAGAGCCCCTGGCCCTTCCTCCTTAAGGGTAACATCTAGGCCTCAGTTGTATTTCAGCTCCAGGCCCAGAAAAGCAGCAAAGCCAGATAAATGACACCATTGATTAATGGCCCCCTGCCTTAGCCCTGATCAATCAGTGGAGACCGTCACCCTGAAGGGACACACATGAAAAGCTGATGAATACTCTATTGAGATCTTCCCCTAGGATTCCCACCTGCAAGAGAGATAAATACTCTCAATGGAAAGGACCTAGCAAGCTCTCCCTCAGGGGAACACACTGCTCCTTTCCCTTCCCCCTTTCCTTTCCCACAGGCACTCATCTCCTAAACTCTAAGGGACCCCAGGAGACTTATAACCAGGGGAGCAATGGACAGTGGAGGCTCATCTCGGGCTAACCCCTTGAAACTGTCTCCAAGGCCCCCTTTGCTCTGACTTCCTAGTGAGCCAACATCCCAGCCTAGGCTCTCCCGTTTCTCCTTCTATGCTAAGCCCTTCATTGTTTCACTATCACAAGCTCTAATAAATATCCCCTCTGAGTGTGCCTTTGCTGCAACCAATAAATTCTTGATTGCTTTGCTGCAATTTGTCTCTGGACTGAAATCTTTCCTTCAAGAAGACAAGAACTGAACTGAGGTCTAGTCATCTTACTGGTAACAATAATATCTATATTTTACATTCATCTTCTCCTTCCCTCAGATATCAATGCTCCTGGTTCTTAGGCCTTTAAAACTTGGTTCTTCAGGTTGCAGATAGCAGATCTTGAGACTTCTCAGCCTCCATAATTATGTGATTCAAGTTCTATAATAATTCTCCTCTTAACAATGTCTATATAAATGTTATTGGTTCTGTTTCTCTGGAGAACCCTGATTAATACAGGCAGAAAAATAAATAAGATCTAAGTTCTAAAGGACTGGTTGTGTAAAAGAGAGGAATTTTTCAATGTGTGGTTTAGAGACTTGCTGCTATGGACACACACACACACACACACACACACACACACACACACATGCTGGGCAGTGACAAGTAAGTGTGGTCTTAATTGTTATAGGAAACCAACCTGGCCATGATAAAATCCATGACAGAGGCAACTATGATTTGGAGAGCAGATTAATATATGGAAACAACATTGGACTTTTGGTGACATCATTGCATTGATAAAATCTAACCTACCTTGAACATCTTATAAAATAAAAACCTGATATGCTAAGTGTTAAACCCTTTGAACTTTCGACCAGTCACTATGACGTGCACTGACCACCAGGGTGCAGACGTTCCGACCAGTAGGTTAGCTTGCTGCTGGGGTCTGGCAGATCGGAACTGGGTGAGACGGGATGGACATGCCTTGAGCCCTCCCATGGCCCCTCTCCAGCCCCAATCATGCACCGGTGGGGGTCCCTCGGCCTGGCCTGCACCCTCTCGCAATCCGGGACACCTCAGGGGATATCGGTGAGCCGGTCCACAGGCCAGGCTGAGGGACCCCACCAGTGCACGAATCCGTTCACCATGCCTCTAATCATACTATAATATGACTGATTGTTATGTAAGTAAATTTATATCCATATTATTTAAACTATTTTGAGTCCAGTAATTAAAAAAGAGAGATGGAGCACAAGCCTTGTGAGATGAAGGAAACAAGATTGTAGATATTATCTGGATAAGGATATTAAGTACAAATTTTAACAAGTATTAGAATTATTTAGTGTATCTTTATTGAGAATTTGGAATTTGCAAAATAGCTAGGTTGGAGGGCAATAATGAGGTCTTCTTTTTTCCTTTTAACTTTTTAAATTGTAGTTTATAGCTAGAATCTAAGAACAATAATTTGAATAACAGCATCATTGATATTCAACACAAGGAAATATGGCTGGTGGTGGGGAGATGCATGGAACAAAAGTATAAATAAAAAAACTGGGAAGGACTATTAAAAAGGAGAATATTTTAAGGAATGATATATTTAAGAAAATATAAATTCAGAACAAGACATTTAAAAAGGAACAGACCAATAGGCACATTGTGGTTGACTATCATTGGACTAATTTAAATCATTTGTAAAAGGTTTATAAAGTATGAAATAAATTATGAAGCAGAATGATGAAGCAAAAGTTATAAGCAACTTGATTAAAGAATTAGCTTGTGAAAAAATATAAATATTATTTATATTGTTTTTTATCATCTGTAGTTTTCCTGTCACTAAAGAATAACACAATATACTTTAAAAATACTTGAGAGTCACCCTAGCCAGTTTTGCTCAGTGGCTAGAGCGTTGGCCTGTGGACTAAAGCATCACAGGATCCATTCAGGTCAAGGGCATGTACCTGGCTTGCAGGCTCCTCCCCAGCCCAGGCCCTGGTCAGGGCATGTGCAGGAGGCAACCGATGGATGGGTTTCTCTCACAATGATATTTCTCTCTGTCTTTCTCTCTCTCTTCCACTCTTTCTAAAATCAATAGAAAAATATCCTCTGGGTGAGGATTAAAAAACAAACAAACTTGAGAGTCATTAGTGGAGAATAGTTATAAAAAAAATAAAGTCCTAAAAAGATAAGTCTTGCTGAAAAAAAAAATGTATGGTATAATATTTTAGATAAAAAAAACTATAAAATTTTAGATAAATAAATTTATACCCAATTTTAGAAATAATTCACAGCAAACATAGTTTTTAAGCTTTTGATATAATGACTACCTCTTTGTAATGTTAATAATTATAAGTATCATATAAAAATATTATGTGATAGCTTCTCAAGTTTTTACCTTTCCTTTTGATACTCTTGTTATTTCTCATGTTTAAATCCTTTCTCATTTTTATGAATTGTATTATAGCTATTAATAACTTTTACCAATGATACTCTATAGGAATTTTTATTGACTAATTCTACTGTTTTCTTAAACACACAGACACACTCTACTTCAAGTTTATTTATGGTGTAAATGCCTTTGTTTTAGTAACTTTAGATGGTGAGCTCATTTATTATCAAGTATTCTCAGTTGAAGCTCTGTATAACCTGTATTAGGATATGGGTAGTGGTGTTTTTTTTCTCCAGAAGTTTTTCATTTGCTTCATCCTAGACCTGTAGAAACATTTGTATATTTGACCCAAATTTTATGTAAAATTTTCAATTCACACCATCTCAGACAATGTACACCTGAAAACTATGTGACGGTAAATTCCTGGGAAGACTCAAAATCTGTTTTTAACAGCATCCCTAGTGAAAAATCATTAGCTTCTGTTTTATTAATTTTTCTGACAGGTATTACTATTTTCTGATCTCCCTTTTACCAAGTGCACAATCCTTTCAATGCCATATTTTATTATTTTTTATTTCTTTATTTTTAGTATATTTTTATTGATTTCAGAGAGGAAGGGAGAGGGAGAGAGGTAGAAACACCGATGATGAGAGAGAATCATTGATTGGCTGCCTTCTCCCACACGCCCCACACTGGGGACCGAGCCTGAAACCCGGACATGTGCCCTTGACCCCCATGGAACCTGGGACCCTTCAGTCTGCGGGCCAACACTCCACTGAGCCAAACCAGCTAGGGCTTGGGTTGTCTTCTATCCTCTTAAGGCTAGTATGCTTGATCCTCTTTATTATTTCTTGTTTTGTCCTTGTTAATATTTCTTATTATCCTTCTATCTCAGTTGTATATTTATCTTGGGGTCTGACCCCAGCAGGTCCAGGGGTCACCAAAGGTGTGGACGGAGCCGGCGAAGAAGGAATGACACGGAGGCAGTGTTCAGGTGATCATGGACCGGCTTCCGGAATATTTATAAGTCTTTTGGTTATATTTAAACCAACATTTCTAGGCATTTGATGTAATATGACCAGAAATAGATCTTTACGACTAGAAATTTTAAACACTGATTATAAGATAGAGACGAATCCCAAGACTCATTATCATATATCATGGAATTTGTCACTTGGTCTTTGTGTGTGGTCTTCTTGATCACTCTTCATCTATGTTCTCAAATCATTCAAAATGAATGACCTACTTGCTTATTTATAAACAGTAACTAATTCTTTAAGACACATTTGTAGAAAGAATACATCCTATACTTTTCTGATTCTTACTTTTCCTGTCACAAGCTTATTATATTTGTGCTCTCTTAAATGTATTTATTTATTTTTTTCCTAGTTATTTATTTTCCCAGCAGTTTTATTTGTAAAAGTATTATTCTGGTTTGGGGTAAGGATAAATTCTTTCAGAGCTTTTTGTCATGTGCTCTGCCAGACACATGGCAGTGCTATGAGCCCAAGGTATCTATACATTATAACCTAATTTTAGAGATTATTTCACTACATTGGACACTGCAAACCCATAAGAAGTCTGAAGTGAAGTCCCAAATCCCCAGCAATGATTTCCACTCAAACAAAAGTTTTAGCCAGATCTCATTACACTTCCTGACAATCCTCAGGTGGTTAAGAGATTAGTCCTTATTTTTTCTTACATTGAGTGTGTACCCTTTGGCTTTATGGGGGAAATGTACTCTGGATTTCTCCTCTTGGTTGAGCCTTGCGCTCTGTTTTCTCTTCCCTAGGGCCATGTGGCCCCAGGTTTCTCTGGTTATACTAAGGCATTCAGGATGAACATGAATACATGCTGCACAACTCTGCTTAATTTTCTGGGTTCCAACATGTAATCATCCACAGACTCAAAAATCCTTTTACTCTTACCAGCTCATCAGTGTTTATAAAAATAATTTTAAATATGTTGTTTAGAATTAATTTTATTGTTTACATCAGAGGTTTCCATCCAAATATATAGCCCACCATGCTATTGGAAATTCTTATTTGTTCCTGAACTCCAAGCAGGTTTTCATGACCACCAACACAGATGAGATTGGCAGTGGCTTTCATATTAATGAAGCCATGATCAACTTTCAGTTCTCACTTTTTTAAAACTCTCATCAACATTGGAAAAAAACTAGTTTACCTCTCTTCCTTGGGATGTTTCATCAATTTGCTGCAAGGAAAACCCATTTTCCTGGCTTCCTTTCTGCCTCACTGGAAGCTCCTGTTCAGTTTTAGTGCTGAGCTGCTCATCATTCCCAAGTTTAGTCCTGGGGAACCTTTTATCTCTATATTCATCTACTCTTTTGTTGATTTATTTGACTCCAGGGGCTATTACTAAGCAAACTAGCCTGAATCTATCCCCTAATTGACATCTCCAAATAGGTGATCAGTTGGTATCTCAAACATATCAAAAATGTCTATAAGTCAACAAATGATAAATATGACTTTCCAGTTGCTCATAATCAAAACTTATCTCTCCACATCTCACATTCACTTCATCAGCAAATCTTCTAGCTTTCTTTCAAAAAATAAAACTAGTATGTAATCATTTTTCACCACCTCCCCAGCCACCACTTTCAATCAGGCCACCAGCTGCTCTCCTGAACCACATGTTCTTTCCTGCCCATGCTGTGAATAGTTAATCCATGTCTCCACATTATTCTTTCGAACATACCTTATTACTTATCTTCTCTAAACTTCACCCCTATTGAATCTCTATAGTCTTATCCATCTGTGTCTCTGGCTTAATCTACCCTGACTGAACTGGACTGAAATGCGTTTCTCAATTTAACAAGTGATACTCCTACCTCAGGGATTTAGCACTTTCTATTGTCTCTACCCATATTCTTTTCATCCTTAAGGTGTTTAACTAAAAAATCACATTTCACTCTCTAATAGTAGTAAAGGCCAATTGCTAATGAAAATGTAAAATTGAGAACCTTTGCCCAGACATTCACTAATTTTTCGTTACTACTTTAATTTTTTCCACTGTATTTACTATATGAAATTTACATGCTTTAATTATTATATACTTAATAGTATGACTTCTTCAACTAGAGTGAAAGCTTCATAAATGTAGCATTTTTTTTGTTGAGTTAATTCCTGTGTCTATGTTTTATAGAAAAATGACTAGAACCTGGTAAGTACTAAATAAATATTTGTTGACAACATTTAGTAGGTAAACTTTTCACAAAAAATGCTTGATGCCTGAAAATCTATTGACTGTTAATAAGAAAATAAATCTACATCTTCCAATAGATAATTAGGTAGTGAGGACTTTAACAGATTAAAGGAAAAATTAACAGAAGAACAAAAGCCAATATATCACTAAATTAAAATATTAATATTTCTTAAAGAAAATGTAGGAAGGGTATGAGAAGATCAAAAAATAGAACACTGGGTAGATTATCAATGTTTTGTTAGGACAGGTTTGTTGTGGTTAAATAGAAAAATTATTTTGATAAGATATTGAAACAACTTATAACCCAATACCAATCACACTTAATTTCTCAGGGTGAATGAAAAATATTGCTTCTATTACATAATAATTGGAATAAAATAAAATCAGAAATTATATTTCACATTCAAATTCTGATTAACTAGAACAACTTTCATAACATTCAATGTGTTAAGTTACCATTTGCTTACCTACTGAGAATGTTGTAATTTATCCAGAGAATATTCAAACACCTACCTTCTGAATTAAAAATAAAATAAAATAGTCCCTTTATATCTTTGTACATGGACTTACTTTGAATTTAAGATATATAAATTGAAAAGTATCCCAGATTCCTACAACTTATTCATTCTTCCAAATGCTAACAGATCATAAACATTAACCTTACATTATTTTTCACATGTAACACCATCCAACCTACCACCAACTTACCACCTTCCTATTTCTTCCACATATCTATCAAAATACTTGCCCTCTGAGCAAATCTTGGAAACCCTACCAAGGCCATGAGTGACAATACCCAGTAATAGGTTATAATTTGGCATGTATCCCCGTGCCTTACTTCTCAGAGACTAAGTGCATAAATTTCTATTACTAGTAGCTTGAAGTGAAAAGAGAGTAATGTTATCTTTTCTTATTTCTACCTAAGAAGTCAAGTTATAGGCTTGATTTTCTTTCCATGTTTGTTTAAATAAACTGTTCCTATTTCTCCTATGTCTTTACTTTCCATTGTTCTCAAATTTCTTGTGATTATATTTAGTCATTATTTTAAATGCATTTTCTTTTTAATCTCTAAATATTATACACATAAATTGAAGTAAGTTTGAAATTAAAAAAAAACTAACATTTACAAACATGTCACAGAAACAATTCTTTAACATTATGCAATTATTTTTAATACTTTGAACTAAAGAAGCAAATAACAGTGGTATGAGAAATGGCACCATTTCAATTAATATGAGTTTCTTAGGGCAGTGATTTACAATTCAAGGCTTAGATAATAAAAGATAAGCTAATGTTATTATTAATAACTCTCCTTCCTTTTAGCTCCTTGTTTAGAACAATGAGGAATGTCTGGGTACTCTGTAATTTCAACTAATTTTCATAGGCAAAAATGTTACCATTTACTACAATTTTAAGACTCCTATGTCATTCCTGAAAAAGACTTATGAGGTCTTCAAAATATACATACAGACCCTCTTATTTTCCCTAAAAGACTCCTAAGAATAGGAAAGTTTATAATGAAAATCTCTGTCTCTGACATAAGAAACAAGTGTGCAGTGTTCTCTAGTGAAAAGTAAGCAGGTTTATTTTTCAAATATACTTTATTCAAATATACTTTACTAGGGGCCCAGTGCATGAAATTTGTGCACTCAGGGAGGTCCCTCAGCCTGGCCTGAGCCCTCTCACAGTCTGGGAGCCTTTGAAGAATGTCCAACTGACAACTTAGGCCCACTGCCGTCAGTCGGATATCCTTAGCACTGCTGCAGAGGCGGGAGAGGCTCCTGCCACTGCCACTGTGCTCACCAGATGTGAGACTGGCTTCTGGCTGATCAGCACTCCCCAAGTAAGGGGAGGGGGGCGGCTCCTGCATTGAGCACCTGCCCCATGGTGGTCAGTGTGCATCATAGCGACCGGTCATTCCACTGTTCGGTCAATTTGCATATTAGCCTTTTATTATACGGGATAACCTTGGGGTAAGAAGATATGATTGCTATTAACAAAACAGTAGTAAAGGCCAATTGCTAATGAAAAGTATTTTACTGTGTTTTCATTGTTTAATCTCTCAGTCTGAAATGTTCAAAATTTGTAAAGTTTTTTGAGGAAAGGTGAAGGTATATTTATCTCTGTAGTCAAAAAAATTTATTTAGGTTATGTTTCCTATATTTTACAAAGCAGCTATTTGATTACTGTATAGTCAAATACATATCTCTGGTATATTTTAAACATGCAAAGTTTTATTATTATTTCAGTATAAAGTTCAAATTTCCCACACAAAAGATATATGATCTAGTTACACTTTTTTACTCTTCTACTTTCCTCAAAAATTAAAGGACCCAGTTTCCCAAATGTATATATATTAACAAAGAGATTCTAGCTAAACTCTCTGGATAACCTTAAGCATTAAATAATATATACTAGCACAGTATACTCTAGCTGGATTTCTACATTATAGTTTAAAGCTTTTCAAGTTAAACATATCCTTTTTGACCTCTGTTTAAGCCTCCTCTGAAACCAACATTATTTATTGGTTTCAACTGTATTGATTTTTCAATTGAGGATAGCATTCCATTCATATGAAAGTTCATTTGTTACAGCTTTCCATTTTTAAGCCCCTGTGTCTTGACTTAATGTTATTTTCTTTCAGAAACTAAAGTTTGTAGGTCAATCTTGAAGAATGAGTATAACCACAAATATAGCAGATGCCTCATAAAATTATCTTCTACTGCTTCTCTGTGACCTCTGTCAAGGAAATAACACTCAAATCTGCGTCAGCATGAACAGCTGTGGATGCCGTTGTTTAGATAGCCGTGACCTCTCCTCGCAAGGGTACGTTTCAAATGGAGGGAATCATGATTTGCAAAGAGCAAACAATACTGGCAACAACATCCGTCAGAAAATGCTGCTTTTAATTTAAAATTTAGTAAGCACAATTCATCAAAAGAACCCAACATCGATTCAAACAACTCCAAAGCAGACCGGGCTAGC
>NW_005875756.1:0-11341 GCF_000147115.1 Myotis lucifugus | reverse complement strand
GTTAGCACTCGCGGGGGGTTAGAGAGCAACCAAGAGGACTTGTATGCATGCATATTAGCACAACCAATGGACACAGACACTGGGGCGATGGGGGCTTGCCTGGGGTGGGAATCGCTGGGGATGGGGGGGGGCAATTGGGGGAAAAGGAGACATATGTAAAACTTTAGACAATAAAAATAAAAAAATAAAAGATTTGCAACAACAACAAAAAAAGTTAGCACTTAACTAATATACAAAAAAAACTAAGTTAAATAAAAACTCAGAAAGTAGTACTCTGCAAGCCACTTCCAAGAATATGTATCCCAATCTTTCTGTGACGTGACATTTATGCTTTAATTGCTTTATTACTGTTATTTAAATCTGTTGAATTCAGATAGTCCAGAAACATTAAACATACTATACAGAAAGTTACTCTCAAAACAGAGCATCTGCAAAGAAAACTGTTGTTATTATCATGTCAAAACAGACTTTATTTCCTTTTATTTTACCTGTGGCTCTCAGAGGTCTCTGAGATATTTTCTTCTTGAGCATTTAGTAACATTTCAGACACTTGATACTGAGCCTCTAACAGAAGAAGGGTGTCTAGATTACAGCATACCACACTTAATAACCTATGTAAAAAGAAATAATAAAAAGTAGATTTTATGAAATATATCCTAAAGATTTAGACTTTCTTGGTGTCTTGAATATCTACTCATAAAATTACAAATTTTAAGAAAGATCAAATAGTTATTTCAGATATATTTTAATTAATTTGAATAGCAATTGACTTCAAAAGTTTTTCTTATGAAAATATTATTTAAAAACCATGGGTAACTTCTACTCAAGTTTTTTAAAAAATTTAAATCTATAAATAGTAAGTTTTTTTTTTTCTCAACTGCTAGTTAATTTAAAAGTTAATTAGCGAACATCAGCAAATTCATAAAAACAGCAAATTGCCACCATTTCTTTCCCCACAATTAGTTATAAAAGAAATAACAGAATCATTTTGCTACAATCCCGGGACTGTTTACTAGGTGAAATGTCAATAGATAACTTTATAATTTTCAGGTCAATCTGAGAACACCTAAATACACTGCTCTATCTTAACATTAAATAAAAGAGGGGTAAACAGAAGTCATGTGGCTCCTCTTGCCATACAAGAAGATCCATGAAATACTCTTGCCAAGAAAACGGAACCTGAAACTAATCAATCCCAGGAGGATGCTCAGACGGAAAGCCTAACCCTCTCTTGCACCAGTGGAAATACAGCACAGCAGCAGGCGGATCCGCAGTTCTACTGTAGTTCTTAGTAGGAGAAGGAACAAGGCAGAACCAGTAGTTACAGACAAACCAATTATTAATTACTGGTTATTGGCTATAGAGACCAATTATTAATAAATAAAATTGATTTCCTCCATGGTAAGGTCAGCGGGGACAACACATAAAGGGACAAACACACACAAAAAACTTGTGTATATAGAAAAATGTCAGCTAACTGAAAACATAACACCCTAACTTCTCTTCAACATGAAGGTTTAGGGAGAACCTAGTGACCTTTCTGTTTTCCTTTTTTTAAAAAATATGTTTTTCTTTATTTAAGAGAGGGGAATGGAGAGTGAGAGAGGGATAGAAACATCAGTGATGAGAGAATCATTGACTGGCTGCCTTCTGCACGCCCCCTACTGGGGATCGAGCCCACAACCCAGGCTCGTGCCCTGATACTGGGAATCAAACCATGACCTCCTGGTTCATGGGTCGGTATTCAACTACTGAGCCATGCCAGCTAGGCCCTTTCTCTTTTCTTTAGGCTACTAATTCAGTGAACACATAATGAAAATGACCCTCAATGTCCTCTAGTTTATGATTTGAAAGAAGGCTTCTATAGGCTCTAGAACAGTGATGGCGAACCTTTTGAGCTCGGCGTGTCAGCATTTTGAAAAACCCTAACTTAACTCTGGTGCCGTGTCACATATAGAAATTTTTTGATATTTGCAACCATAGTAAAACAAAGACTTATATTTTTGATATTTATTTTATATATTTAAATGCCATTTAACAAAGAAAAATCAACCAAAAAAATGAGTTTGCGTGTCACCTCTGACACGCGTGTCCTAGGTTCGCCATCACTGCTCTAGAACAAGCATGTCAAACTCAAAGGCTAACACGGGCCAAATAAATGAGGCATGCGGCCCACGGGCCATGAGTTTGACATGTTTGATCTAGAAGGACAATGAGATGATTCAAGATGAACTGGGAGAAATTCAGAAAGCAAATAAATATCTGAGTTGAATTTTCTTCATTACAGAAGGAGTAAATCAAAACTTGAACAAATGATGTAAGACTTTTAAGATCTTACAAGTATTGGGAATAATGTAAAGCTTAGCAAATTTGATCCAGCAGTAAATTAAAAGAATAGCATACTGCGACCAAGTACAGTTCATTCCAGGAAGGAAAGGGTAGTCTAATACGAAAACGTTTCCTAATGTAATTCATGGCATCAATATGTAATAGAAAAGAACCACATAGTCATCTGACCAGATGCTTAAAAGCTACTTGATTTAAGATTCAACATCCACTCTCTGGTCCCTGTCCTCCAAAAAATGCTAAGTAAATTAAAGAAAGGTTACTTCTTTCATTTGATTTACAAAACAAATCTATCTCAAGGCAAGAGCTAAAAGCATAAACAGGAAAAGCATTCCCACTAAGGTCATGAAGAAGGCAAAGTCGTCCATTATTATTTAACAGTGCGTTCTAAAAGTTTAAGCCAATGCAAAGAAGATGGGAGAAGAAAAAATAGAAAGGCATGCTTTCTGAAAGGAGATAATGATATTCATTACTAGAGAATGATAAAACTGTTTATTTAGAAACTACTTCGTCCATGACATAAAATTAAATTTACTTAATTTTAACAAATATTGGCTAAATACCTACTAAGTATCTGCCACTGTTTTAAGTACATCACTGAACACACATGCACAAAAATCCAAGTCTGTATGGAATGCAAAATACTGGAGGAGGGGCACAGACAATGAACAAAATAAAAAGTTAAAGCTAAAACAAAAGCTGGAAACGTGAACATAAAGTTCCAACAAGGCAGCAGTGTGGATGAATACCTGCATGCAGTTTTAAATAGGATGGTTAGGAAAGTCCTCACCAAGATGACACTTCAGTGAAGACCTAAAGGGAATGAGGAAGCAAACCAGGAAGTGATGTGGGGAAAAAGGGCTCCAGGCACAGCAAGCAGCCTGAGCAAAGGACCTAAGGGGAGAGTACATCTGGCAGGTGGGAAGAACAGTAAGGGGGGCCACATAGCTGAAGGGGAATAAATAACAAAGAAGTATGAGGAGGTGAGGCCAGAGTAATGTTAGGGGTCTAGATCACCCGGGACTCTGTAAGGCCACTGAAGCTTTTCTTTGATGGCACGAGAAACAGTGGAGTAAGGCTTTATTCTATGAAATGAGTATAGGATTGAGGTGATCTGATTTGTATTTTACTAGGTTCACTCTGGCTGGGACAAAGGTAGAGAAACCAGTTTAAAACAAACAAAAAGTCGATAGTAAAAATTTAGATAACATAGTGGTTTAATACCAGATATTGTCAGTAGATGATCTGTTAATTAAAAGAATGGCTCTGTGGTGGAATCCCCACAGTCCTGGTACTCATGCTCTTGTGAGGTTCCCTCTTGAATACAGGAAGGATTTGTGACTTTCCTCTGGTCACAGTATGTTAAGGTGACAGGATGATGTGATCACACCTTCTGCTGGCTTTGAAGAAGCAAGCAGCTGTGTTAAGAAAACGACACGGCAAGGACAACAGGCGGCTCCTAGGAGTTGAGGCAGCCTTCGACTGACAACCGACAAGGACTTCTTACCACTGGGCAGCAAGAAAACGAGACCCTTAGTCCTAAAGCCATGAGGAAGAATTCCAACAATCTGCGAGTTTGGAAACAGATCCTTCCCTAATTATGTAGGGTGACCAGTAACAAAAAATAACTTATTTATATCAGTAATAACTAATTAAAATATGACCATGGAGAAATATATTAAAATAGCAAAAAAGATAAAAGATAATAAGAAATACACAGAACCTATATGAAAAGAGCTCTACAATTTATCATTGGAGAATGTAAAAAAATTCAATAGAAAGACAGCACCTACCAGGATGAGATTAAATATTATAAAGATATACATTATTTTCCAATTCAGTTATGAATTTAAATGCACATTATGTAATAACTTAAAAATGTAAGGTTTTTATAGAGATCAACAAAATTCCTCCACTGATAACCTAAAATAACTCTTTAAGAGAGAATAATAAAATAAATGAAGATAGTGTCCTCCGTGGTCCCGGATCTGTCTCCTGCTTCAACAGAATTTGGAGAGAACAGACCCAGAGATGCCCCTTCTTCCAGCCTCTGACTACCCTGCAGCATCTTATCCAGTCACCACCTTCAGAACCACCTCCTAGATCAGCCAACACACCTTAACTCCTTATTGCTGAACAACCATGCGCTCCCAAATGCATCAGAATTATTCCACCGAGGTAGAGGCCGCGGTCAACTACCTGGCCAGCTGCCTCTGCAGGCCTCCCACACTTGCCTCTCTCTGGGCTTCTATTGCCACCTCAACAATGTAGCTCTCAAGGACATGGGCCACCTATTCCAAGAGTTGGCGGAGAAGCTCGAGGGCTCTGAGCATCTCTTAAAGATGCAAAATACGAGGTACTTACCATATTCTAAATTGGGGAGATATATAACATATTTAGTCTCACAATAACTCTGTGGGAAAGGTAGAGTTACACTCCATTTCCTATATGAGGAAGTAGAGGGATGGAGAGGTTCAGAATCTTGCCTAACATCACTCTGGCAATGTGGTTTCAGAATCCATGCTCTTAACCACTGGGTGATACTGCCACATACTGGGGAATGTAACATACGGCTACAAAAGACAAAGACCTCTATGGAAAGAAGAACATTTTAATGACAGTAATTAAAGAACACAATTTAAATGGAGACATTTGCCATGTTTACAGATTGGAAAGCTCAGTATTATAAAGATGTCAATTCATTCACTAATGTTCTATAAATTCAATCCAATGGTAATTAAAATCCCAGTGGGCTAGTTTGTGTGAGAAGCTGCTCCTAAAATTTATGTGGAGAGAAAAGGACTAAAAGTAGCCAAGATATTTTTGAAAACTGGAAAACCGGACATAACTCAAATGCCCATTAACAGCATAATACATAAGCAAAAGACAGTATATTTATACCATGAAATATTATACAGCAATCAAAATAAATCCATTAAAATGTATGCAACATTAATCTTAGAAAACATAAGGCAACAGAGAAAAGGTCAAATATGACAGGATATATAGTCAATGGTACCAATAATATAAAGTAAAAAACAAAAATAAAACATATTGTTCAGGAATACATAACTAGGTAGTAAAAATATAAAGTAAATAAAAAAATATAATGTAAATACCACAAAAGTCAAAATTGTGGTTATTACTGGGGACAAGGGAGGGAGTTATGATCAAACAAATACATAGTGCTAGCTCTCTTTATTTACTTGGTTGGGATTAAGTGGACATTTATTTTACAACAAATTGTTAAGCTGTATGTTTATTTTATGCAAGATTTACATTTTCAATATTTCATTTAAAAATTAAGTGTTATACTAAGGTAGGTAATGGGGAAAGATATATCACTATACCCAAAAGAAGTATACATGTGTATTAAACAAATGAACAAATTCAGAATACTAATAAAAGAATGCATACTTTGATATTAGATTATGCATAAAGATTCTTGTAAGACCTGATAACAACTAATGCCATTTAACATTAAATTATGCAATTGTATAATAAACAGATCTTAATGACTCATTAATTATACCAGCATATTTGTATAAGCTAGCAGCTAGTGTAAACATGAAAAGAAAAGTAACTATAAGATAATTTTATTTCTTTAGCCTAACCACAATATTAAGGCTAGGTTTACAAAGTGAACAGATTATTTTATATACACTAATCTAGAAAAAATGTCTCAAAATTTACATATTACTGAGGCTTATAAGCAATAAATTATAAAGTTCAATTTTTGTTAGTCCCAAACCAAATTTCCCCAAGTTATGAAAAAAGATTCTGCTCCTTACTTCTCACATAAAGCAAGCTGTTCATATCAAGAAGTATTCCAAAGAAAGTAAACAATTATCTGAGGTCAATCCAAATTCATGGATAAACTAGATAAAATTTTAATTGTATATTTTTGTTCTTTTATGGACAGAGATAAAGTATTAAAAATAATTTTAACTACATTTATGTAAAGATATCAACAGTTACACAGGCAAATTTCAGAAGTATTTGTGTGAATGTGTGTGTGTGTCTTTCTCAGGATACAATTAAAAATAGATTAACTTTGTCCTGGGCGGCACTGCTCAGTGGTTAGAGCACCGGCCCAAGAACTGAAGGGTCCCAAATCAATTCTGGTCAAGGCCATGTACCTGGGCTGCAGGTTCCCCACCCCAGTTGGGGTACATGCGGGAGGCAATCGATTGATGTGGCTCTCTCTCATCAATGTTTCTCTCTCATCTCTCCCCTTACCCTCTCCCTTCCCCCTCTCTAAAATCAATAGAAGAAATACCCTCCAGTGAGGATTAATAAAAAAAATAGATTAACTTTATCCCTGGCTGGATAGTTCAATTCATTAGAGCATCT
Source organism: Myotis lucifugus (assembly GCF_000147115.1). Taxonomy (NCBI): domain Eukaryota; kingdom Metazoa; phylum Chordata; class Mammalia; order Chiroptera; family Vespertilionidae; genus Myotis; species Myotis lucifugus. Next base: position 4,642 of record NW_005875756.1, on the reverse strand, counting down.
TCCGTATGTGCCAAGGTTGCAGGATTTTGGGCTAAACATTAAGACTCAAATTGCTCACTGCTCTTAAAAGATAATATATACATATTAAGAATATAACATTAATATTAACTTAAGCTGACCCTACTAGTATATACTAATTAAGAGCTTCTTATGCACTGCAAAAATGCTCCTAAAATGTTTCACTGTATAACCCCAAATAATTTACAAACATCCAATTTATCACTGTAGCACCACAGACAGCTGCATAAATTGTTGATGCTTCCCAGCAGACATCAATGTATCTTTGAATATGCACCAACAAGCATAACTAGCATAATCTAGTTATAAGCAAAAGAACAGTCCTGGGCTTGATTGTTCTATTATCAATTGGTCAGGATATGAGGTGCACCAGCTCACACAACCATGTTTGTGAGCCCTCGATAGGTTCCCTGTCACTGCTGACTGGAGGAGAGCCCACCGTGCCCTAAGTGAGCCATGATGCCAAGAGTTCTGCAGTTGAGCCTGAGGCCCTGATATCAACAGGAAGATACAGATATTGTTCTGCCTCAGATGCAAAGGGCGCCTCCCAATCTAGTCTGGAAATAGGCATTTTATATCACTGCAAAGCTAGATTTTGAAATACAACGTACAGTATAATTTATTTATCTTTCCCCTCCCCCTCTTTCCAACTCCTTAGCCCTAAGTGATTTAAAAATTGCAAGGTTATGATTTAAAGGTTGATAATTCCATATCTTTAAACCTTAGGACAAAGAATTTAGAATTTTTAGCATTCAGCAACAAAATATAGTACATGTGGACTCTGGATCAATACCTCATAATCAAGCACATTAATATTTCTTTGGAAAAAGATGTTTATATTTAAATCTGTCAGGTTAAATAAAAACTATAAAATTTTACATCATTTTAGGTAAGATTAGTTACAAATAGAAAAATACATTATAAAAAAATTTAATTTCTTAAAACTTTTTCTGAACTTCAGAATTTCAAATCAGAGATTGTGGCACTTGAACCTGATAATGCCAGCAGGCAGTCTGACTCCACAGTCCTCATTACTACTATAATGCATGACTCAACTACTAGTATATGTATCAATAATGGAATGGCAAACTTTCTAGTGTAGGATAGATTGACTCCATTTGGATATTATGAGAAAGTGCACACTATGAAAATTAATGTATTTTATTCCCAGGAGCATTTTACTTCTTGGATTGCTTTGTACATGACTTAATATCCTATTGTTAGAATTTTTGCCAGAAGAATAATAAAAATATTATTCTATCAAAAAAATGCAGAAAAGGGAAGAAATTCATTCAATATATCAATAACAAGAGGCCAAAATCTATGTTCTATCATTACAAAACTCAGGCACATACTTGTTATGCAAAAGGAGGTTCTACTGAATGGATTTTTCCTAATATTCCTCATCACAGGTTTCTATATGATATATCTGATGTCCTACACAGAAAGTTAAAATTTAATGTGAAATTAATTTAGAGATAAAGTGCACATGAGCCAATGAATTATAACAGCTGCAGCTTTTTTTCTACCTTATTTGAACTATTAATGAATGGTTTAATTAAGCACAGCTATTAATGAAAAGTTTCAGAACAAGATCTATAATATATATGTTTCAGTACAAGATCTATAATATATACTACTATCAGAGAATTCTCATTTTAGAAAATTGCTTTATTTCTTATATAGAGCATTTTCCCAGACCCACTCCCTCATGCCCAAAAAATTTATTTTGCTAGTAGAAAGAAGAAAAAAATCACAAACCTAGGAAAATTTCTTTAATTCAGCTGCTTTTCAAGGTAGTAATTAGTAGATAAGGAAGCAAGTTATATGTCTAAATATGATCAAAAGAGTAAGAATTTATGCGTCTCTATAGTCCAAACAAACACTTCTACTCCCCCTCTCACCCCAGCCATTTGAACATGCTAAATAACATCTTAAGAAACATACACTCAACCAGAAAGATTTAAAACTTGGGACACTGAAATTAAATAATATGATTAACATAAAAGAGCAGAATGTGGGCCTCAAGAGAAATGGGGTATTTCTGAGCCTCTTTTAAGACTATATTATGGCAGGAGTCCAATCTAATACGAACCCAGGAAGCCCCAGTTGACTCCTGAGTAAACTGAATAGTCTTCAAAATGTCTCTAGTAAATCTAACAAAAGTGGAAGACACTGTAATAATATAGAAGCTAAACGTGGACAATGGCCTTAACATAAAACCTAATGGCTATAATCTACTTCATGTGTAATATTACAGGAAGATAAATTACCTTTAGGTATGCTTTAAAGTAGTTTATTTTAAATATTTTTGAAAGTATATAGAACATATTTTTTGCATGCTTTTGCAACACTGAAATATTTCTCAAGTAAAATTTAGCACCTTACCTTAGGCCAAAGATGTGTGATTGTTCATAGTTGAATAAAGAACGGATCTTAGCTTCAGAATTCAAAATTATAAGTCTATCAATAATATCCTGAAAAAGAAAGCCTTTGAGTGAGACTGTGCTTGACTGAAACCATTTAAAGAAAATCAAATCAACAAATATTTATTTAGATTTGTGGTTCTCAAATTTGGCTTTACATTTTAATCACCTAGGGAGCTGTTAAAAAAAATACCCAAGTCTCATTCCTAAAGATTCTGAATTAACTGGTTTGGGTATAATCTGGACATTAAGATTTGTGAAAGTTCCTGAAATAAATGATCTAATGTTTAACCAAAGTGAAGAAATACTAATTTATATTCCACTAGAGGTCCGATGCATGAAATTTGTGCAAGAGTAGGCCTTCCTTCCCCCGGCTGCCAGCACCGGCTTCCCTCTGGTACCTGGGACCCGGGCTTCCCTCGTAGCCCCAGCTCTGCCCGGAAGGTCATCCGGACGTCCAGTCTAATTAGCATATTACACTTTTACTATTATAGATTCTAGCTTATGAAGCCAGTTAAATACTGATTAAACTGCTAAAAATGTAAATTATTTTGAAAAACAAATATGAAATCTTCAAATGCAAAGCATGAACAGATTTGAATAGTTTTATCTAATAACTATTTGAGATTTCGTTAATGTATAATCTCTGCCTATGTAAATCAGTGGTTTCCAACACTGTTTAAACATTGGAATCACCTAGGGAACCAGATGATAGATAGATGACAGATGATAGATAGATAGATAGATAGATAGATAGATAGATAGATAGATAGATAGATAGAAAGAATATCCAGGCTTTATCCTAGAACAACTAAGTTATTATCAGTTGGGGTATGATTCTGGCATTAAAATTCTTTTAAAAGCTCTCCAAGTTGTTGCAATGGGTAGCCAGGCATAAACATCACTGATGCACATGTAGGGAAAACCTGATGACTACGTGCCACCAGTTGTCCCAAACATTGACAATTTCAGCCTACCACACAATTTTGAGCACTCTATAAAAGCCTTTCTTCCTATAATGCCCTCCTTTTGTATATATCTTTGGGTTCAGGCCTAAGAAATTTATTCATAGACAAACACTTGTTTCTCAAATTGCTCATTTTCCTCACCAAAAAACTTGCTTCCCTCCAGTGTGTTTAAAATCATGATAATTCTGTGACCAATAGGGCAAAGAAGGAAGGTTTTGCTAGGGAGTAAAGTCACATAATATATACTGATGTCTATGTGGGTGACAGAACAAATGTTATCAAATAAACAATAGGCCAGGGAATGAGTTTGTTAGGAGGATATAATAGTTCAAAATCACATTTTAAAAATACTGATCAAAACATAGTAAAAACCAGATTGTATGTAAACTTACCTAGTAAAAGTTTATACCTAACACTTAGGAATGCATTTACCATTCTACAGATATCTTGTAAAAAATGTGTAAATAATATTAGCACAAGAACTTACAATCATCAAATATTAAATAAATGCCTAATAATCCTAATATATAAAGAGCCAGGGTCCGTAACGTCCAAAACGACCAAACGGATGACCGAACGCCAGGCTGCGCGCAGCAGGCTCGGGTGGGCAGGACTGGCAAGCAGGATGAACTGCTGACCTTTCGGTCCCTCCTGGATCACGGGCACCACGGCGACCCAGCACTGACTGCCGCCGCCAAGGAGGGTGCGATGTGATTGGGGGGGGGGGGGGGGGAGTTGTCCCAGAGAACAAGAGCCCCCGTGAGGGGAGCTCGAGCTCCCCGCCCAACCTGCATTTTGATGCCTATGCCTGCTAGCCCCCTTTCCACTTGTGTCCTAGCTAGCCTTGCAAAACCTGTTTGCCTGAATGCTTATCTTCACAGGAGCCATAAACTATACATAGCCCCAAAATGGGGTCTGACTGCCGGCACCAGACGGGGTCTTGGTCACTTTCTCACTTCCCCCCTTACAACTGTCACAGGGGCTGCAAGAGCCCACGAAAAGTCCAGAAGCCTGGTCCATATTTGGGAGACAAAGAAACTAGGGGGATAAAAGGGAAAGCCCCACTGCATTTGACACTCAGATTTGGGAACCAATTCCCCTGAGCCACTCAGCACTGGTGCTCCTGCAATAAAGTCTCTGAATCTTCCAAGTGCCGGGCTGTTTTGTCTTCCCACTGCCTGAAAATTTTGCTGTAACATTTTAGTGCAGGGAGAATGAGGCAAGGAAGTT
>NW_005875755.1:0-11342 GCF_000147115.1 Myotis lucifugus | reverse complement strand
CAGGTAGCACTGTCTGCTGAGATATCAGAAATTTTCCTGGTATTGTAATCACATGGAGGGAATTAATAAGCAATGCAAAGTCTATTTTCTAAATTCCTCTTCTAATCCCTTTCTCAAGGTAACTTTTTTACATTTGCAAATACAAAGCTACTAATCAATTGTTTCTGAAAGTGAAAGTGAATAAAGTGGCATTTTAAAGGCTTCCATCCAGCATATGCTTAGCTCACTGCATTTTCCTGAAAGACTTTAAGGAGATGAGTCCTAAAACACAAATTATGTATCTAAATCCCCATTCCTGGAAACTGCTAGACTTATACTCATTACAGGAAGAAATTATGGACTTTTATTATGGAAAATAGCATATAGCATATAAGTGTTGTGTTAATTGAAGGTGTAAACTTAAATAAACTTCTCAGATGATAAATGAACCATAAATAGTCTTGAAATATTCTTGTTCTTACCAGTATGGTGCATTGATAGTTTCTTGGCTTCCCCAGTGATTATCCCTCTTCCAAAGTCGCCTGGTAAGTATTCTACATCAGTCTCTATAGAAATGAGCAGTTTAAAATATCAGTTTTATAAAGCAAATATTAACACACGTGTGTGTGTGTGTGTGTGTGTGTGAGAGAGAGAGAGGGAGAGAGAGAGAGAATGTGTGTGAGTTGGTTTCTGTGTTAAGTGTGTTTGTAACTAGTGCTTCCCTTATTAGCATTTTTATCACTGGAAATGGATTGTACTAAAGTATCTGGTTTCTGAAATAAATACCTTAAAGTCTTTACCGACATTAGCCATCACATAACCCTCAATGCACAGCGGCTTATACAGGTTCAGTGATTTGACCAAGGTGTGAAGTCCAACTAATGACAAAATGCAATCACAAACTGATGTCTCATAATTCTTTAACGGGTCTTTTCGTTTTTTCTTCCTTTCTTTCTTCTTTCTTTCTTTCCTTCTTCCTTCTATTTTTTCTTTATTTTTAGAAAAATGGAATCCCTTTTTCTAACCTTCACTCTGAAACATAATTTGGCTAGATATAAGAATCATAGTGATATTTTTTCTATTAGCACTCTGACTATGCCATCCCACTGCCTGTATTCCTAGACAGTTTGTGATGTCAACTCAGCTCTTCATCTTGCCAGGTGTTCTTTTTTCTATGATGAGTTGTTTGCCCTTCGTGGGTTGTATTATCTTCTCTGTCCTTCATAATTTTACCAACCTGGGTCTGATTGCACATTTCATTGTACCTATTCTACTTAGATTTCATTGACCTTGGATGTGCAGATTGATATTTTTCATTGAATATGTTTGAAAATATTCAACCATTATTTCTTCCACTGCTTTTCCTGCCCCCTTCCTCCCTGCTCTATTTTCACTCTTCCCATTATTTCAAGTGTAGAGATTCTTTCTTCTGACAATGCCAATCTATTCCTGTGCCCCTATAATGCATTTGTCCTAAGAGTTATTAGAATTTTAATAACAAAATCATCAGTGTCTTCCTTTTTATATATCATTCTGTCTCTCTGTTGACATTTTCATTTCTTGAGAACTAGCCACCTATGGTCTTTTCTCTTTTCAACATGGGGTTCTTTATTTAAAATATTTATACATTATAGGAAAACCTACAACTGGAACACACACAAAGATTTGTTCTGCTCTGCCCTCCTCCTATGTAGAGAGTTCACACTTGTTGTTCCTTTACGTGTCTCATATATTTTGTGGTAAAAACTGTGCATTTTAGGCAATGTATTGAAGCAAATCTGGGTACTAGGTTCCTCTTATCGCATTTGGAGGCTTGTTTTTCATTGTGTGCCTGATATTTACTGAGTGATGAGGCTGTGCTATTTCATATTTTACTGAATGCCCTTCCCTGCAGTGTGAAGCTTCTAGTGTTGTTCCTGTGAGGGCATGATCTCGAGGCATGAGCACCATCACCTTTGGATGACTAGTGTTTTGAAAGTCTCTCTTTCAGTGTCTCCTTCCCTGATTCTCCCTTAACCTGCCTATTTCCTTTGCTACCATGTCAAAGATGGTGACAGTGTGTTAGCTATTGATATGCCAGAACAAGAAGCAATAATGTATCCCCTAAACTGTACTAAAAAGGAAAAAACTCAGGTACCACCAACACCTGGGATATTAGATATTTTCCTAGTATTGTAATCACACAAAGGGAATTAATAAGCAATGCAATGTCTATTTTCTAAATTCCTCTTCTAATCTATTTCTTAAGGTAACTTTTCTGCATTTGCAAACACAAAGCAACTAATGAATTTGGCCTGAAAGAGAAAGTGAGTAAGGTGGCATTTTAAAAGTTTCCATCAAGCATATTTCAAGCTCACAATAGCATTGGATTTTTGTGGACGACTTTAAGGAGATGAATCCTAAAACAGAAATTATGCATCTAAGTACCTACTGATGGTAACTGCTAGTGTGCTACTAATTATAGGAAGAAATTATGGAGAAGTTTTACTATGTACAAAAGCATATAGGTGCTGTGGTCATTAAAGTTGTAACTTAAATAAATGTCTGAGGAGACAAATGAACCATAAATAGACTTGAAATATTCTGGTTCTTACCAGCATGGTGCATTGATAGTTTCTTGGCTTCCCCAGTGATTATACTTCTTTCAAAGTTGCCTGGTAAGTATTCTGAATCAGTCTCTATAGAAATGAGCAGTTTAAAGTCAGTTTTATAAAGCAAACATTAACACATGTTTGTGTGTGTATGTGTGTGTTTGTTTCCATGTATAAGTGTGTTGTGACTACTGCTCCCTTTTTAGCATTTTTATGACTGGAAATGTATTGTACTGAAGTATCTGTTTCTGAAATAAATACCTTAAAATCCTTACAGACATTAGCCATCACATAACCCTCATTGCACAGAGGCTTATACATGTTCAGTGATTTGACCAAGGTCTCATATCCGACTAATGACAAAATTCAATCACAATCTGATGTCTCATAATTCTTTAATGGGTCTTTTCTCATAACCTCCACGCTGTTTTGCAAATTTCCATCATCTTAGAGAGTTTATCTTAATAACATAACTTAAAACACACACAGGCATTTCTATTGCAAGGATAAACCTAGTTGGTGCAAGTCCAAACAGTATTCCCCAAGTCAGGTTGCAAACAATGGTCATCCTAGTCACAGAACCTTCCTAGGAGGCAGGAATTCTTAGACTTGTCCATGAATATATCCATGTCCTCACCCTCTTTTTCATTCTATAAGTGTGAAACTGTTACGCATTGGCTAGCTTTGGAAAAGAATAACAGGTAATTTGTGGACAGAGGTAAAGCTTACACCCTCTTTAGTCTTAAAAGCACGTAGACCTTGTAGCTGGGAAAAATGTGGGTAATTTGCAATATTGTGAGCATTGGTATTGAGTCCCTTTACATTTATGTCTTTAGGTGATTTTCACCTTTTGATGGATTTGGAAACAACTCTCTAAGCCCAATTACAGAAAAACTATAATAAAATTTAGTTGAAAAAGTGCATGTTGCAGAAAAAACCTTATAATTATTATGGTAACTTTTCATTGGCTACTGGGTAAAGTTTTCAGGGTAATAATAATAATAATAATAATTCAATTGCAAATGGGATTTTATGGAAATGCAGACAACATGTACTGGAAGCCTTGTTTGGTGTAAAGACTGAGCCCATGAATATAACCTTTGTATATTACAACATAATATAATTATCACTTTTGTACAATCTTGGCAACCAAAAAGTTTATACTACTTGTTTATTTGTTGTTGTTGTGTGTTTGATTTTTGTTTTTTTTAATAGTAACTCTATTGCAATGCTCTGGAACCAAACCCAAAATACTAGTATATCAAGGTATACCAATACTTATGGAAAGAATTCACCTAATTAAAGGAAGGTATTCATGAATATGTCTCCATGTAATACTAAACACTGGGTACTTTTTTCTTCAAGATCCACACTTAATTCAATTCATTGTACATTTCAACACCAGAATTTGCATTTGCATTTGTTTTTTTATTATAATTTTTTCTCTCTTGGTTGATACTATGTATTTCATCAAATTATGTTAACCATACCTTCCTTTTTCTTTGCAAATATTGCATTTCGTATTAAATAAACATTTTTCAAAACCCTACATCAAGCAAGTAATTCGGTCCCTCTTTCCAATAGCATTTGCTCCTGTTGCATATCTGAGATCCATTTTGGGTCTCACAATATTTCAAACATTATCAATAGTATTACAGTTGCTATGGTGATATGTACATAATTTTCTGATATAGCCACTATAATTTTTCTGGAATGCTTCATACTGATGCTGTTGTAATAACCTATTTATAATTTAAGAGTAAAGGAGTTAATGTGAGACCAGATAATATAAGCATGCCATTTATAAAGCTCTGCCAAAAAGCAGATTTTATCCTCTCTAAGTCTGTTCCCTGCTGACTGATGGGGCAAGGGACTGGGCAAAGGTAGGTTGGAGGCATGGCCAATAACATCTGGGTGACATAGGAAGGTGCTTTGCTGCCCATCACAGCTGGCCAGAATGGGCTTGGTCACTGCGAGTGAGTCAAACCTGAATATTTCAGCTTGAAAAGATGAGCTCACCTGGTTTCTGGCTTAAGGGGGATGGTACTTTACAACTGGAGGAATGTAACTCCATGCAATAAGTTTTTTACCACATTTTATTATCCCCTGTGGCTTCTCAATATTCTTATTTCCATGGTACAACAAAAACCTGACTCCCGTGGGTGACAGAAATTTGATTCTTCTGTTAACATCTTTTTGTGAGAGAATCTGTTAGGGACAGCTATAGAATATTGGGGCTAGCTATAATTATAAGAAATATTAATCATGCTCTGCTAACCGTGATTGTTTTCCTCTGATTAAAGAAATCATATTCTGATCTGGCTGGGATCTGGGAGGTAAGAACTGCCTATTATCATAGTGTTATAATGTACCCCGCGAATCACACAAGGACGCCTCAAGAAGTCAAATTAAAGAGTCACATTTATTGCAAATACGGGACTATGAGGGGCCATTTCCCAAATCTCATAGTGATAAGATGGCTGCAACACAAGATTTATATAGGCAAAAATCACAAAGGTATAGGTTACATCCCAGAGTTTGGAATGAGGAACCTGGTTTGCAAAAAAGCAGTTTACAGAAGCAGAATTAAGCATGTTAATTATAGTTTTGGGTCTCTGGATCACTGAGTTGACAGGAACACATTATCTAGAGCCCTCGGTCTTGGGACCACTGAGTTGACAGGGAAACATTATCTGGAAACCTCAGGTCTTGAGATAATTGTGCTGTCCTGGTTCCCAGGTACAGAGGAATTTGCTTTCTAAAACCAGTAAGATCACAATCAATGGGATGTTCACATTAAAATCAATAAGGCATTCAATCAAATGGGATGATTTATATAATTCAGAAAATCAAAATAACTTTTCTATTGTTAAGCCAAACAAGTACAGAAGCCAAACAGCAGGGTTAAAGTTAAACTATAGTTTCTACCTGAGATGATTGCTACCATACTTCAATAGAAAGATTAACAATCTTGTTGCCCAAACAATGGAGTCCCAGAGGAGCCCACTCCCAGCACACATTGCCTGTAATCTTTAACCATTTTGCTCATCCTTAATTTATTTTGCCTATTCCCCATGTAATCTTTGTCCTACCCAATACAAGCAGCTGGTTTATGTGGGGGGAGAGGGTTTTCAGAGCAGATTTTTGTGGATGACCTGCTGCTCTTCCATACTGCCAGCATTATTGGAATAAACACTCATATATGATTCCACCCGACCTCTGTTTAATTAGCTCAAGTAGTGACAGTTAACCTGGACCCATTATTTGTCTGGTTTCATAATCTGGTGACCCAGATACGACCACCAGGGATGCCACTTGCTGCCTGGATTGGGGGTTTCTGGGGCTGAGGTCTGGAACTTTTATTTCCTGTGCTGCCAGGAATTTTCCTGTTTCATGCCCCAGCCACAACCCCAGCAATCCCCATTAACTCAACTAAGACCTAAGTTGAATCAGGCATTTTTGTACGACAGGAGAGGCATTTACTGTCTCTCACCTGGGCTTCTTTATTGTGTATGGCAAGGGAGGCATTTACTGCCTCTTGTCTTGGGGAGCTTGATCAGCTCCAGGTGGCAAGAAACCTCCAGTGGTCCTCGCATAATCTGCAAGCGGATAGCCTGACCCGCTTTGGGACAAGAGACATGGCTCTGCTTCAGTGTTTTCTCTTAAATGCAGGGCAGTCTGAGGTTTCAGTGGCTGGGCAGACAAGGAGAATGGTGTGAAGCTCTTGTCTGTGGGTTTTGTGTGCCTATAAATATTTATATGAGTGTCTCTGTTGAATGTTGTTCTGTGTCTCTTTATTGTTGGGTTTGATTTGTTTAAAGATGTGTCATCCCCACGTTGCTGAGGGCCCTAGCTGCTTATGGCCAGCTGAACCCATGGCAGGGTTTGCAGGAATTTCCCAGCAGCTACTGAGAGTTTTTAATCTTGGGTACTTCCCTGCTCTACCTCTCAAGGCACCAGCTGCCGCAAATGCTTAGCTAGTGAGAGTTTTCTGTCTGTAATGTAACTTTGGTTACAGGTGTTCTTTGCTTGCTCTCTTATCTTTTGGGGACTTAGTTCACACCTCATCATTTTATGAAAACAGGAGATCCTCTGACTCTGCTATTTGGGCTTTGTGCCACTCAGACCACAGGTCATTTGCTGGGCTGGTTAGTGAGAGATAAGATTCTAAGTCTAATGTCCCAGTCCATCCTTTTGGGAGTACTCATTTATTTACTTTAGGGGTTGCTTTTATTTCTCTTTTGAAATAGGATAAGATCTCTTCTAATATGCAAGATTTCATGTTGTTACATTGTATTCAGAAAGAAAAATTTGCAAAAAACCTTTTAAACTCCCCAAGTTTTTCTCCTAGAGGGCAGGCTGCAGAGATGACACTGGAGGGCCACTCCCACTTTGTTAACAAAACAAAACAAAAAATAGTAAAGTATTTGGTAATTTAAAACTTTGAAATTCTGCTGGGTTAAACAGTAAAAAATCTTAAATTTCTAGGCATTTTGAAATAATAGGATACTTGAAATATTAATTAATCTGAGTTCGCCTACTTTTGGCTTCTTATTACAGAGAATCTAGAGGGTAGATTTTAATCTGTTAATAAATATGTCTTCTATTTTATTTGAAATATATCTCTTAAAATGTGAGTGTATTGCAACTCTGAGGAATATTTATTACTTACTTGTCACTTAAAATTAAGGTTTCAAAGAGCTAAGAATTCTAAATAATTGGAAAGAAATTGTATAGTTTTGGTAATAGGGGGCATGAGGTATGGAGATGCATTTTGAAGAAAACATGAAAGTGAGTTGTTCTAAAGCTGTTTTTGTTTTTGTTTTTCCTGAATGGGTAAGAGGGTTTGTGAAAGTTGTAGAAAGGTTGTGAATATAAAACTTAAAAGGAAAATTATAGGTAATCTGAATTAATAAATTTAATTAGATTAATAAATCTGAAGTAAGCTAGTACAGAATTTGTTGAGTCCTTATCCAGTCTGCTAAAATGGAAAATATCTTTCCTGTATTTGCCCAGCAAGCAAAAATTCTATTAATTATTGAAATTATGTTATATTAATCAAGTACTTGATTACTTACAAAAAGCTATTTTCTTCATTATGGAAACTGAAATTTTACTAGCCCATGTTTGTGTTTAATACCCTTTTGTCACTTTGCATGGATAAATGGACTAATACTGTTTCAGAATAGTAATAATGATATATAATATTTTGGCAAAGTAAGTTTGACAACCTTCCCAGGGTTTGAACTTTAAAAAAATTTTTCTTGACCTGGAATTGGCTTCAGGTCATTTCAGTAGGCCCTGGAATGCCTCAAGGATTTGTTTTCTCTCCTTATGAAGGAAAATTTTACACTTAAGGTACATGAGAAACTTTATCAAATTTTATATAATAAAAGGCTAATATGCAAATGGACCAAACAGAAGAATGACTGGTCACTGTGATGCGCACCACCAGGGGGCAGACACTCAACACAGGGGCTGCCCCCTGGTGGTCAGTGCGCTGTCTCAGGGGGAGCGCCGCTCAGCTAGAAGCTGGGCTCATGGATGGCGAGCACAGCGGTGGTAGCGGAAGTCTCTCCCGCCTCCAAGGCAGTCGGACATCCCTGAGGGCTCCCAGACTGCGAGGGGGTGTAGGCCATACTGAGGGACTCCTCACTCCCAAGTGCACGAATTTCATGTGATGGGCCTCTAGTAAAGAAATAATAACTATGTTTTATTTATGTATGCATATTATTAAAATAGATGCTCTAAAAATATTCAGGAGTCTATAAATTCTAATATACTTTCATTTATAGCTCTAATTATTATTCTGGAATATTGTGTTTTGCAAAAAGGACAGGATTCCATGTCAATTGCATTATAATCAATCCATAATGGTGTCATTTAAAATTTCTTCTTGTTATTTAGAGATAGTCACTGTTTTGTTGTAATGCATTTGCAAAAATGTTACATCTTCTGAGAGATCCATGGAAAGGACTCTGACTTATTTTAAATTACATATCCCTAAGAATAAAATTTCAGAGCATCCCCTTTCAAATGGATGAAAATTATTAAAACTCTACAGAGTACATGGATTTATAGAAGTACTGGCAAGAAAACTCAAGAGAAACTAAAATTAATTATATGACTGAATAAACTGAAAATATATAGTTTTTGTAACTTTTTTGTAAGTATTGCTGATTTATAATCCTTTTTTGCCAATATAAGGACACATATTTAAGGCAATTTAGTAAATTATGTATATTTTCTCCCTACTATATCTCTCCATAATTTGGCAGTTCTTAGTGAGTAAATCATGGCAATACTTTCTTTGCATGAATTCAATAACACTACTTTCCAATTATGGTTTTCTTAACCAAGACTTTGACAGGTATATCATGCCTGAAGGTTGGCAAGGAAGGAACCTCAATACATCATTGGGGACCTTACACATTTGAGGAATTCACCCAAGTATACAGTTATACTGGACTCTGGATGTTCCTTCACCCATTGTACCCCTGAGGGAGGCAGCAATAAATGACGGCATAGTTTGAGTCCACATCTGATTCTCTATGTCTGACATTTCCCAAATTGAAAAAAGACTAGGTTTACCACCAACTCAACCATTTCATTAAGGAATTTGTGTACCTGACCCAGTCATATGACCTGACCTGGCACGACATTTATGTCATCCTGGTCTCCTCTCTAACACATGAGAAGAAAGGGTGCTTTTGGCTAGCAGCTCAGGACCATGCTGATGCCCTGCATAAACAGGGCCGGGCAGCTAACCTGATTGGTGCTAATGCAGTGCCCCAAACTGACCTGAGATGGGACTATCAGGGCACCTGCTCTATAGCTTTCATGCTTTTCCTCCAGCCTCATATGCCCATACATAATTTTCCAAAGTCTTTGATAACTAAAGAGCTTTGGAGCATTTCTGGGTTAATTGAATAATATCTAATTTTTTAAAAAAACTTAAAATTTCTGAAACATTGACTGCTAGACAAGTTTTAAATTCGCCTACTCTTCACTTTCATTACAGAAGGCCTTTGTAATTTGTTGAAGTACATTTTATTGAAAGTAAGAGGGTATTTAAAGTGTGTTCATAAATTTATATTTTGGGCAAAGCTGGATATTTGTGAATGGAAAAAATATTTGTTGAAGTTGTAAAAAACTTTGTCTAGTGAGTCAGGATTTGGTAACACATGACCTCTGATAAGACCCCTTCTCTCTAGTAAGCTAAAAAGACCCTGCCCAGGCTTTCTCCTGTTGCTTAGGTCCTTAGATTGGAGTCTAGATTTTCTTTATTTCCATGGCTCATTCACAGTCCTTGAGACTATCATTGAAAGCCTCAACGGGTCTTCCTGCTTGGTGTTTAGAAACTTCTCACCCCTTTTGTAGCCTTCTTAAAAGTCACACACTGCAAAGGACATCAAGTAGTCATAATCCTGTAACACAGGGAAATAACAAAGCAGACCAGGAGGCCAAGGCAGTGGCTCAGAGGAAGCCCCTGTCTCCCCAACTATTCATTGTACCTCAGATAACACCCAAATACCCTCCATCAATCCCTATTAGCTCTTGGGGCCATCCAGAATGATCTATGGTTAAAATTTCAGGGAAAATATATCCTTCCTCTTGACAGGCCTGGAATATCTTATGGGCTATTGACAATTCCCTATATATAGGATACATACTGCTTTTACAACTCCTAAAACCCCTCATCCCAAGTCCTAGCCTCCCTACTGCAAGATATCTTCAAAACCTGTTCTACTTGTTACTCATTATCTCCCCAAGGACAGGTTAGATTAGACCTCCTTTTTTCTCTACTCATCAGCCTAGGGGCCAAATCCCTGGACAAGACTGGCAAATTCACTTCAATCACATGCTCCCTATTAAAAGAACCAAATATCTCTTAATCCTAGTACAGTGGTCGATAAACTGCGACTTGCGAGCCACATGTGGCTCTTTGGCTCCTTGAGTGTGGCTCTTCCACAAAATACCACATGCGGGCGCGCACGTACAGTACAGTGTGATTGAAACTTTGTGGCCCATGCACAGAAGTTGGTATTTTGTAGAAGAGCCACACTCAAGGGGCCAAAGAGCCGCATGTGGCTCGTGAGCTGCAGTTTGTCGACCACTGCCCTAGGAGATACCTTCTCAGGCTGGATAGAAGCATTTTCCACTAACTTTGAAAAGTCCTTCTAGGTCACACAAACTGTCATTCAGCATAGCATTCCAAGATCTGGCCTACCCACCTCATTACAATCAATTCATGGACCTGCTTTCATATTGCAAATAAATCAACAGGTCTCCTCCATTCTGAACATCAGTGGAACTTCCACACCCCCTACGTGCCCCAACCTTCAGCCAAGGTAGAAAAAGAGAATTCCTTAATTAAGTCCCACCTAACAAAATTAACTCTTAAAACTAAAGAACTTTAGACTACTCTCCTATCTCTAGCCCTTATGTTCATCAGGGCAATCCCCATACACTCTCCTTTCTTAGTCCCTTTGAAGTCATGTATGAAAGACCCTTCTTATTAGGAAACTTCCCATCCACAGAGACCCTCTCCAGGAGACTATGTTCCCACTTTAATTCTCTTCTGACAATTATTGAGAGAACATGCTGACCATGCTGGTCCTCCCTCAATCTCTTATGGGAGACATTCCCCTACTCCTCTACAGCCAGGGGATTGGGTCCTCCTAAAGGAAACCCATCCATCAAATAATTCACAGCCCCATGGCAAGGCCTTATCAGGTACTCTTAACTATACCACTTGCAGCTAAACTATCA